>NW_007578521.1:101725-117411 GCF_000690725.1 Stegastes partitus | reverse complement strand
CGTAGGTGTGAATGTGAGTGTGCTTGGTTGTCTGTCTCTAAGTGTAGCCCTGTGATAGACTGGTGACCTGTCCAGGTGAACCTGCCTTCACCCTGAGTTGGTAGACTCCAGCCCCCCCGTAACCCTGGTGAGGATTAAACGGTGTATAGATAATGGATGGATGGATGGATGGACTTTTTATTGGCTAAAAATATTCAGTTTGGGGGTATCTGCCCTTGAAGTGAATGCTTTTGCAGCTTTTCTTTTGAGAGTTTTATCAGTGTGTCATGTGACCAGCTAGAAATTTTTCTCCATAAGTACATAATTGATATTAAAATGTTTCCACAAGGCTGTTTTTCAAACAATGCTAGAATCTTACTCAAATGGACATTCCTTTTTTCTTTTCTTTTCTTTTCTTTTCTTTTCTTTTCTTTTCTTTTCTTTTCTTTTAAAGTCACTGTCAAGCTCTCATTTACTGCAATAGAAATGATAGGCACAGGCGCCCGTATAGCTCACCTGGTTGAGCGGGCGACCCATGAACAGGGGCTACAGTCCCTGACGCAGCGGTTGTGAGTTCGAATCCTGCTCACGACCCTTTGCTGCAGGTCTCTCCCTCTCTCTTCTCCCCCCTTTCCTGTCTCTCTCCACTGCTCTACATAAAGGCAAAAGCCCAAAAAAATATATTTAAAAAAAAAAAAGAAATGACAGGCAGGCTTACCCTACAGCCTCTCAATTCCTAAACTTGCCATATCTTCCTTCATGTTTGAAATGTGGAAACAACTATATATAATCATGCTTCACCTGCCATCAGATCTACATATTAGACAGTAATTGCATGTTAATACATCAGCATATTCAATACAAGATTGCGCCTCACACAGTGAAAACGTTTTTGTGTTGCGACTGTTTCAGATAGAGGTTAAATACTTGTGTCTGTTTCCTGTCTCTGACTCTGTCTGGTCTTTTCACTGCATCCAAACTCTGTTCTCTCCCTCCTTCCTCCTCCTCCACTGACAAGGTGGGAATCACCAAAGAAACCAGTGACTCACAGGTGGTTGGCTGATTGGAGTCCTTCTGTCTCAGTCCATGATCAAATTTGGCTGCTGTTATCAGCAATGTAAAATGTTATTGTGTCCTCTATCAGCAGCACATATCGAACAGCAGCTTCAAATCAACACAGCAGTTCCGAATAGTATTAACAAAATCTTGATAAATGCTCTAACAGGTTCTACCAGGTTCTAACATGTCCCAGACCAATGTCCATAGTTGTTGTTTCTTTGGTGTCATTTAAAAAAGCTGTGTTGATTTGCCTTGTCTGTCTTCTTAGATTTTACAAACTGTTTGTAGTTCTAATAGATGTGGCAATCCCGGCTGACAGTAATATTGGAAAGAAGGAAACTAAGAAGATCAAAGAGTACAAGGGCCAGAAAGAAGAACTGTAACAGACGTCAAAGGTGATGTCTGAAGTGGTTGCATTGGTAACAGGAGCATGAGGGAGTGCGTCACGCCCTCCACCTCTGCCCTGACCTACTGCCAATCCCTCTCCCCTTCTCCTCTCTCCTCTTCCCTCTTTGTCCTCTCTCTCTGGGTGGATGCGTGTCTCTGGTGTGTAGGGGCGTGGACAGGTGCACTGAGTCTGGCAATCACCTGAAGTGCTTTCACCAGGGCGTGGTCTACTCTGGTCACCTCATGCTCTCTTCCCCATAAATACTGGTTTCAGACCACGACTGACGTCTAACCATAAACTAACACCAGTTAGTTTATCCCAGCCTCTGTTCTACGATTCCATGTTCTTGGGCTCTGACGTTCATTAACTCTTGTGTCTTCTGCCTCAGTTTGGACCATCCTCGCTGCTCATAATTCCTCACCCATGCATCTTAGTCCTCACCACTCCAATATGCCTCTGTTCTGGAAGAAGCTCCTGGATTCATTCTCTGCCATTCCACTGCACCTGTCCGCCTGCTGTCTGCCTCACCACCAGTCACATCATCCACCTATCCCCTTCTCTGTCAGAAAGCCTCAGTCTCCCGCTGTGTCCTGTGTTTGTCTGATTGTAGTGTTTGACTTTTATGTGATGGCTCCATTGATTTTACACTCATGAACAGCTGTTGGCGCTGATCCAGGCCAAGCTACCGTTGTGGGAGAGACCGGGCATCCCCGACGAGGCAGTCAGTATCGTCATGGATAAAGATGTCACATACCCATGTATACGTCTTCATTTTATTGTAAATACAATGGGAAAAAATAAAATATAATATAAAAAGAAGAAGAAGAGAAAGATCTGTCAGAGTCCAAAATAGTCCACAAGAAACAGTGGGTGACGAAGCTGGAGAGTCTGCTGTTCGACATATGGATAACTTGGAGGGGCTGAGGTTGCAGCTGATGCCGGTCCAGACTGACATTCAGTTCACATGGCCCCACTCCAATAGTAAGTCCATATAAGAGAATGAGAACTCGTGTTATTCTTATGATGAGAAGTCTTGGTCAGAGTGAAATGAAAGAAGTGAATCTTCAAGAGGAAGCAGGAATGTACAGAAGGTTAAACAGCAGGTCAGGATTCTAGCTGTGAGTGTGAGTATTCCAGTGCGGTTCCTCCAAACAAAAAGTTTCAGGTTATTTTAGAAAACACGGTGCAGATAGCTTGTTGGAGAAAGTTTCGGCCTCCTCCGCTGTGTGAAACTTGTGATAGATGCTCTGGTGTGTGAATGAAACAGCTGGATAGCAGAGCGTGAACGTTATGCCTGTCTTGTAGAGTTTGGACTTCACCGTGATGACAGTGGTCTGCTTCTTATTGTTATAATTAATTATGTTTTGAGCTGTTATGTATTCTGAATCTATATTTCTCCACTCAACTTATGATCCTGTTTTGCTTTTTTCTACTGAGCACAATGCACGTCCTTGAAGATAACATGGCCGGTGAGGACCGGTTCACAGATTGGGAGACAGCCGAAACTCCTCGATCCAAGCAGTGTCTGTTTACATTTCAGTGAACTTCCACGTGAACAGTGGTTAGCCTGAACTGAAGATTTCTCGAGTTTGTTCTTGGGCTTCCAACTAAAGAATCAGGTCCAACATGAGCAAGCTCGCTCCTCGTGTCTGGAAAGATAAAAACTTCATGTCCCTGATAGATGAGTTGACCCCTTTTCTTTGCCAGGGTAGTTGCCTGCTCTCTGTTGGTCGTGTAGAAAGCAAACTATCATGGGTCGGCATCGTTCTCCTGCTGCTGGTTTAGGTCTTGGTAAACGGTGAGCCCGGTTGAGCTCAGGTAGTGAAGAGAAGGTTTCATCATGCAGTATGTCAACAAGAAAATGGGACATGAAATCTGTAGTTGAACAGCCCTCTGGTAAGTCAATTATTCTCACATTGTTGCAACGACAGCGATTTTCAAGGTCTTCTGCCTTGTGCTTGAGATGGCCATTTTCAGTTTGGAGTTGTTTCACCTGTGCTTCAAGGCTGGTCAGTCTGTCACTATGATCAGAGAGAGCAGTTTACATTTCTGTTATTCGGTGGCCGAAGTCCTCCACTGTGATTCAAATCACATTTACAGTTGCGTGGATTGGGGAAAGTGAGGTTTGTATTTCAGCTGAAATCCCTGCTCTGTTCTTTTCCAGTTCAGCTACCAGGGCGGAGATGGTCAGCGTGGTGCTACCTTCAGAAGGTGCTGTTGCAGCATCTATCGATGAGCTAGCATTAGCCACTTGAAGTGAAGAAAGGTTCGTTATTGGAGCATTTCCTTTCTGATCGCTCCAAAGTTAACCTGTAATCCGTTTCCACAACACTCACTGGTAATCTTCAGGCAGTCAAAGAGAAAAAAAATATTCAGTACACATCCTTTGGTGCAGGCTTTGGGGAACATTGAAAACACACATTGGATAAAGCAGCAGCTTTGACCATCATTAGTGAACTACCCATCGATATGGACAAATTGATTTCCTGCAGTGGTGCAAAGGTTAACTATTGGAAAATCTCTATTGGAAACATCATTTGAAAAGTGGAAATCACTCATTTTACTAACACACATTTTCTTGTTTTAAAAAAAATGAAGCTCATATCTAAATAGGTTTTCCTTTAAATTTGATAGAAACATTTCTAATTTAACCAAGAGCAGTGATGGACCTCCATCAACATTTAATTACATGGCAAAATATAGATCATAACTTCATTCCTTCCTTAGCCTTTCTTCCACAGACCCCATTCCTCCCATTCCTCTCCTTTTCTCCTCTGGAAGGATTAACAGTCCAAACCCTGATCGTGATTAAAAGAAAAGCAATCATTTGCCCTTAATTCAGCTAAAGGGACAACAGTCAGTATGGCAAGGAAAGGGGTAGTGGTGGTGAGCAGTAGTGTTTGTCTACAGTTGTCATGGTGACCACATACAAGAGGATAAAGGGCAGTGGGAAGTGTTTGAGCCTATTTCTGTCTGTGTTTCTGTGCAGTAAATGAAGTTGAGGTATACTGTATGTTATTATTACACACACACACACACACACACACACACACACACACACACAGTGCCGAGACCAAAATGCTGGGCTTAACCATGGAGATGGACTTCAAAGTGTGTACGGTCTCTGTTTGACCAGAACAGCAACGGTTCTTTAATGAGGAAGAGTTGCAGGTTATTTGTTCTCCCCGCCATGGTTTGTGTTATCAGAGCAAATATGTACAGAGAATTCAAGGGTTTCACAGCAATACGCTTGTACTGGATTATCAACCATGGTGTATGCCCTACCCTGTCTTCTTTACCTTTATCAAACATTGGACTGAGAGAAAATGTACACAGACAGAGAATGAGGAAAAAAAAAAAGCAGTGCAAGTAGATTCACATGTTGTTAGCTTTGCATCTTATGTCGGTCAAACCAACAGGAAATTAGATTCTAGACAAAATGTCAAAGTCACTGCAACTGCATCATGTCTCTGAATTTATTCAGCAAATTTAGAGACATGAAGCTGAATGTTATTTTTTTTAAAAAGCAACATTGGATGATGGTGTAACCCAATGTTACTTTTTTATTTTTTAGTTTGCAAGGCTCCTGTACCTAAACAAGCTTAAAACAGCATGTCAGCAAATATTTTTTGTGATAATGCAGAAAATACAGATTTAATTCCTAGCATACTCAAAACAGCTTCACTATTCATACTCAAGATGGCAGTAGAGACTACACACACGGGACTTGCAGGTAGTTATCTTCTTTTTGGTGAACCACAGTCGCAAAATTCCCTTTTAATGTTGTGCTGTGACCTCACATAAGGAACAGGTGTTGCTGTTTGGCACCAAAAAAAATTTTTTTTTAATGATGTTGAAGTCACAGGTCTTAAGGCAGATGTAGGTGCAGAATCCTATAGGCAGTTGCTGATGCATAAAATTTTATTGTGTTTTTATGCTTTGTTCTGATTTGTTGTTTTACAATGCTGGTGCTGCAGTGAATAGAACAGAGGCGAGAAATGTGAACAGTCTGTTGGTGTTTATTACAGAGAATCTTCAACCAGTAACATTTGTTTCACTCTGATTTGGCCAAAAATTACAGTGACTGCCATGTCTGCTTCTTTATGGAACAGTATCACACCGAAATGTACTTACTGAGTATCATGTTTAAGTGCATGAAAGAGTTCTAATCTGCAACTGTCACAGATGCACTGGGAATGCACTGAATTATAAAATTGTGTGGCAGAAGAGTCAAAAAAAAATTCGTCATTCTAAAAAGTCATGTAAATACCTAAACCATGGAGTCTTGCAAAATCCCATAGCTCTACTTTATATACTTTTTGAGTTGTGAATTTTTGAAAATAGGTTTAGCTTCAGCGATTCTTTTAAAGCATCTTTAAAGCCTCACCGAATACTTATTTTTGACAGGATTTGGCTGATTTTTTTTATTATTATTTTTAACTGAATATCCCAGAAACGTCAAGAAAATGTTTCAACCTATAATCAAGTTAATAGCGTGCTGATTTTTTCACAGAAATTTATTTTTTTTAATGAAAATTAAACATTTTCAGTAGTTTTTAGTGACTTTAATATTGACTTTAATAATGTAGTTAGCAAAACAATGAAGCAAGTCTGGGCTTATCCCACCTGATACACCTTCAGGAAGATTGTAGAATGGATTTCAACCATACTATGAGGTATATAAGAGAATGCAATTCAGCAATAATTGACTTGAAGCCACAGTTTGAGGTGATGGAGCCCTGCTCTTGAAAGAAGATGATAACTGTCACAAGATATTCTACACCAACTGAAAGGTTTGAATTTCAAGTTTCACTTAATTGGGTTGTGTTGAAATGTTAAGTGGATGTTCTGAATTGACTGCTGATACCACAGTTGCTAACTTAGAATTTCTTATTCCCATCAAATAATGATGTGTTTCTTATCTGAATAAAATTTCCAATTTTTCTAGTTCAATATTTGTGTTTCTAAGACTTTGTAAACTGTAATACGAGTGTAAGAAATGTACGTTTACCAAAAATTATTAAATAATGAGAAGTAATAAAACATCTTTCATTTTTTTATATTTTTTCAGTGGATATAAAGATTTTTTCTTCAAAAAGTTTCTGAAGTTCATGAAAAGTGGATTTTCCAGCTCTGAAGCTGTTTAGGAAGTCCCATGGCAATTCATTTTTGATGCAGCACCAAATGACATTTTGACATGACAAAACTAAATAGTTTCTACCCACAACAAAAAACTGGTTGCAACTGAGTGAAAGTAGTGGAGATGTTAATTTCTGAAAATGAAAGATTTTTCATTTTGATATTAAATTCAAGATTTTTATTATTTTAATTTCTGTACAAAAAATAAATAAATAAATAAATCAGTGTGCTACTGACGTAATTAGAAGTTCAAGCTTTTTCTTGAGGGTTCTGGGATATTCAGTAACAACATCAGTCAAATCATGTGAGAAATAAGCAGTTGGGGAGGCTTTCAAGATGCTTTAAAAGAATCAATGAAGTTACAAAATTTAAGACATTCAAGTCATTAACAGGAAGACAAAGGACCAAATGGCCACTAAAACCATCATGACCAGTTTTTAAACCTTCAGGAAATGGGGGCAAAATCTTGATAAGCCACATCGACGAAACCCTACTCACTCTGACCTTTTATCTCAAATCACAGGACTCACGTAAAACCTAATGTCACTTGACAACTTAAAGACAGCCATTCTGTTTTCTTAGATCCAACTTTTCTTTACATTAACTCACAGAAATAACTGCTAAACTTTGATGTCAATAACTTCTCTATGATCATTTGTACAATACTCTTTTCCTAGCTCTATTAATAATATATAATATTAATAATTATTGCCAATACTGTGTTTAGTCTTGTTTTAAAGGTCTGTCTGCAGTGGCATTAACACAACATTACAGCATACTATTGGGTTTTCTCCTTTCCATTAATCTTACTCATCATCACAGTTTAGTTTGTTTTGTGTCACTGACTTGTCTTAGTATGTGTTATTGTTGTTATTGTTGTATCGCATTTATGAGCTGATCATCTTCTTGTAACTTTAAATATACAAAGTACAAGTTCAGTGCCTCTAGTGAGTGATTGTTCACATTTTGGTCCCTAAATTGTTTAGATGCCAGCTACTTAGCTTTTCACAATTAATGTTCCTCTTAAATCATTTCCCCAATCATTTGTGAAACTTGACTGCAAATCGGGAAGAGCTTCATATGTCGTATCATTACTGTAATATTACCTATTTATTTTGCTGGCCGAAAACATTCATAAATCCATTTAAGCATACATTTCCCCTACAACTATCAGCAAGATAATTGACTTGCTGTGTAGTTTATTATTGTAAATTCATTCATGTAGAGATTGCACAGTATGCAGGCTGTACATTATTGCTGGACAAGCTGACCATCATGTCTCCATTCCTTAAGTTTACATTTTTAAACTGTATGTGTGAAATTGCATGATGCAAGTAAAACTTCAACTGTAACACTGCATGTCCACAGGTTTTGCACAGGGCTCTTACACCCACAGTGATGTGACGGCTCTGCCCCTCCTGATACATCTGCCTGAGAAGCCAGTTAAAAGGGCAATAATGATGTAGTTCCAATGGAAATGTTTTACTATAGGTGGTTTAGAGTAACAAAAGCAGACTCAGTCTGACGAGAGATTTTGCCATTGCAGCAGTTTGTAATTTGGGTGAACTGACCCTCTAATTGATTACTGAAATCACAATAGATTTTCTTCCTATGTACTCAAGGCCTGATTGATTCAGCACTTACCATGCTTTCCAGTGTTGTCTCCGGTCTATTGTGACCAGTTAAAGGCTTTCAGTATCTGCTAACTCCACCACAGCCATAATGGCTAAAACCCATCTGATAAAAAGGAAAGAACACCCACTCTGTTCTCTCCTAACTATATCCGCTGCGTTAGCCTGCAATTCAATTTGTCTCCTGGCTCCAGCCATCATTAATGCTAAAGGAACATTCATCAAAAGAAATGTGCCTCACTGTATGATGTGTGCAGTTTGTCAGAGGACAGTTGTCTCATTTGCTCCACTGAAGTGTTTACTGACATGTTTGTACTCAAGCTACCACCAACATGGCTGTAACACGCACTAGATGCACATAGCGCATGTATGGTATGCACAAACTCAATATTTTTTTTATCACAACTAGTCCTATTACTGTTCTCTCTTATCATAAGCTAAATGAAACAGTCAAGTGGATATCTTCCACACTGTTGAAGCTTTGTATTAATTTCAGATAAATGGTAAAATATATTTTTTTCACACTCAAACTGCATTAGGAGGGATTAGCCAAGTAGATGATTACAGTAAGCAAAACATGTTTCAGTGTTCATACGGGCACTGGCCCAACTTCAGAAACTGTGACCCTTTTCTTTACAGTACTTAGTAGTCAATAACTAGCAATAGGGTTTGATATTATAAATACTATCTGTTATGATGTAAGCTATTTGCAATTTTTGCAAAGTAACACTTTGTCAGACTGTATTTGCATGTGTCTTGAGTTGAGCAATAGAGACATTCAGCATCTGGCTCATTGTGCGTGGGCCAGACAGCAGTCACTCCACTAATGAGGGCAGCGACATCTTGTTCAAAAAGACGCTAGGGAGCAGGTTCTCTGTCTAGCTCCTCTTCAAAAGCATCCAATACAAGCCACAGACGGCTAAAGATGACAGCAGGGACCAAATCTCATCCCAGCTGCTTTAACCTGCATCTTCTCTTAACTGGTTCCAACTGCAGTCATCTCCAGGTTACACAGACACTGCATTAGCCTGCTGCATAGCACACAAGCCAATGCTTGTGTGGAAAAGGATGTTTCAACATCTCGTGTAGTGGAGGGATTTCCAAGCTCACAAAGTGGATTAAAAGATTAATTAGTACATTTTGGTGTAAGTTAGGATTTTAAGCCTGTTGAAACAATGTGGAGGTGTTAGATACAAACAAAAATATTTGAAGAGGAATTACCATTATATAATCTTTTGACTCTGTGAGCCATCTGTCAGTACTCTCAGCAAGCTTTAAATACTAGGACTTTATTTTATTCTGTGTTCAGGAATTGTTGAACTGAAGCCTCAAAATTGGTTGCCTTCACCATTCCCAGTGAAAGCAAAGTTACCATATGCTGTGTGAGATTAGCTGTTTAACTGTGGCTTGGTACTGTTGAATTTTAATTGGCAGTTATTAGCCACAGAGGGTAGGTCCTGCAACAAGAGGCCAGTATTTACTCTCAGCACTGATAACTGGAAAACAAACAGCTCATTTAGTAGAAATGTCTTTGTTTTGTATAATGACTGGGCCTCCCTTCCTGTCTGCCTCCTCCTAATCACCACCCCTGCTTAGTTCAACTCATTCATCTTCCTCTTTTTCTGTTTCACACTTCCTCCCACAATCTAGTGTTTTTTTCCCTTTCCTCTGTCTCTTTTTTATGTCTCTGTTTACTTATTTGATTGGTATAATATCTGAATTTAAACTAGTTGAGGTCAAAGAGTTTAATGACCCGGTCATTTGCCATGGGCACTTCTTCTCTGAGAAAATCACAGGAAGGGAAGGGTCTGCTGTTTTATATTAAGCTGGAAATTTAACCATACAACTAATCAAATGGGGGGAAAACTACTAAGACTATGACTGCAGTTTTTGCCATCTGTAGTGGGGGTTTAAAGAGTCCATTACTGCTTGGTGCACCAGAATGAGGAAAAGGACACACAAACCAGTTGAGATTTACTTTGACAAACAATTCCGATTATATAGTTAGTTTTACAAGAGAAGTGGCTTCAAAGATGGAGACTAACTGGTTTGTATGGAAAATGCATGTGTGAACAAAGCACTAGGCTTTTCCATGGGAAGCATCTGGGACCTGACAAAGACTAAATGAACAAAAAGGAAAATTCAGGGGGATTCACTGCTGACATTAGCAATACAGTCTAAACAACCTCAATTTTTAAGTACACAAGCACAACAGCATGATGTATCAGCCCAAATGTTAATGATGAAATGAAACCAAAATGAAACTGAGCAGATCCTGATCTGCTAATCATCAATAAGGACTGTGTGGAAAGAGTCCCTGCCTTCAGGTTCCTTGGTGCACACATTGATGAAGATCTCTCCTGGACTACTGACACCGCAGCAGCAGTAAAAAAAAAAAAAGGCACAGCAGAGACTCCACTTCCTGAGGATCATTAACAAAAACAACCTGCAGGAAAAGCTGCTAGTGTCCTTTTACTGCTGGTGTGTTGTATCACTACTGTGTGGTTCGCCAGCTGCTCAGCAGTGGGCAGTAAAACCCTCCAAAGTATCATGATCATCACCCAGAAAATAATCTGCTGTTTACTGCCGTATTTGGAGGACTTATTCAGCTCTTGCTGCCTCAATAGAACAGCAAACATTCTTTTCTTTCTCTTAAGCTATTCTTAAGGACCAATCTCATCCTGGACACCGTCTGCTTGACCCACTACCCTCAGGTAGACGCTTCAGGTCCATCAAATCACAGATAAACGGACTGAAAAACTAGCTTCTACCTTAGAACCATAAGAGAACTGAACTCTGCCATACACTCACACTGTCTGGACCTGAGTACCTACTAGTAATTCTTACTACCTACTTATGCATTTTGTATTTATTTGTAATGCACTATGAGATTATTGATTCATTTCACTGCAAATCTGCATTGACAATAAAGACATTCTTTTCTATTCTGTTGTGTTCTATGTTATTGAGGGATGGACAGTGTAAACAGGCTTTAGTTAAAAACCCTGTGCACTTCTATGGCATTTGACAGCACATTTACAACTTACAAGCAGTAGTACCACTCGCTTTTTAAAAATAATGGATGCAAAACAAAATAATCACATATACTGTTTAGTACATCAATTTTCCATTATATTTCATTTATGGATATTTTTAAACTGAGTGCATTTGTTAACTATCATACATTATGCCTTCTTTACATCTCTGTTTAGGACAGCCTAGTCCTTGCACAAGTCAGAGAAATGCAGCAGTGGACACAAGTATTTGATCAGTCTGTGGAAATAAGAAACTTAAAGCCAGAAAGAGGAAAATGAAACCAGAGGTGGCACACAAGTCTTTTCACTGTATCCTGGTATTATATCACAGGACAAGTTCCGATGTGCAAACACATCCTCATAGATATTATCTCCACTTTATGGTTGCTCAAAATTACTGGATTATATAACCTGCACAAATACATATATAATAAGTGTTTTGAGTTATGGTTCAATTTACTTGTTTACATTTTTAATAATCTGAAATTAAATCGCTCAACTATCTGTATGCCTCCACAGCAATTCCTTAAGTTAATAATACAGTCACGACACACTCCTGCTGTGTCACTTTTCTAAAGAGAATTGGTGTTCCCTTCTTTCATGTGGTAACTAAACTTAATGCTGATGTTTCACAATACAATGTTTTTTAGGGAAGAAGGCAAATTAGCTGCATTCTATCTCTGGACTTCATACTTGTAAGGAGATACTGAGAGTCAGTGCGTTCATACAGAAAAAGACAAGCATAAACATAGAAAGACATCTCCATCATTGTATTTCTTCTAAACAAGAGCTTCATGCATTCTCTTACAATAAGAATAAGAAAATGGCTGAAACATAACCTTATGTAGCCCAGTCTAAAATTGGTACTGTAGACTAGACTGGCTAAAATACAAATAAAGTCAATTGATTAAATAAGTGATTAATGAATAAACAACATGATTACAAATGTCAGAAAGTCTACATAAATATATTGGCTATTTCATTAGTATAAATAGTTAAAAATATTTCAGCTAACACAAAGTTTTTGTCATATTTGGAATATAAGTTCATTTGAAGCAAGTTTGTTGGAAATGTATTAGTTTTCTGTTCACCACCTAACTGTTTATGTCAATCTTTTATTTCCTGTAATTTCATTGGATGATGTACTTGTAGCATCCAATCAGAGGTAGATGGGCGTGGCCTGATATGGAACGTGTGAGAAATCCGTCGGTACCCAGCTCTATGCAGTGACGGAAGCAGACGCTGAAAAGTCAGTCTGGTAGAAATAGTCTCTAGAACAGGTGGATGCAGAGTCTACTGATTCGTTTTGGACTGTGCTAACCTGATGTAAAGTGAGTACTTGATGTCTTTATTCTTATGTGCTTAGACGGAATGTTTTGTGCTGAAACGTAAAATGCTAACCGCGACTAGCGACGTAGCATGCTAACGCTAAGACTAGCCTTGTGTTTTACTCCTTTATGCAAAGTATGGAGATATAAAATAGATTTTAAAATTAAACAGAGACTTTTAAATGCACAGCGGACCAAGGACACTCTCTTTGGACCCTGCTGTGGATGAGAAGTTGCCGTTTGTCGTCTGGTCTGTCCTTCGGCTGAACTGCTCCTGTGAAGCCTGTACCTGCTGTCGCGCCGCCATCAAGCTCATGGACATGGTCACGCCCCCCGCTCGCCCTGCCGCTACTATCTATCTATCTATCTATCTATCTACCGGCTGAACCAAGGATTGGTGAGTAACATTCTAACAACAAGTGCACGTGCAGATTTTGTTTGGCTTGCATTGCAAGTGAAAGGGCCATCCTATGTTTTAAGGCTTCAAGGCACCCAAGCAGCATCAGGCCTGCAGCGGTAAAACTAAACTGAACTGAAGGTAATTGGGTTACAAAATAAAAGGAAAAGGTTACAAATTGAACTGTACTCTAAAAGGAGGATACTGAAATTGAATGTAAAAACCATTGTTTTATTTATTTTGTGTATTGTTTTCTTTCTACTAAAAATCCACGTTTTGCATTTGTATTAACTGGATTTGTGTCGTATGTTATTTCCCTGCATTTAAGAAAAGAGGTTACAGTGAGAGGAATAAGTTTCTAATCTAAATTTAAATTATTCTTAGCGGGATTTATAGGGAGTGAATTTGTCATTTTCCTACTAAGTGGAGGCACCGTCAATTATAATTTACATCAACATTTTAGAATCATTGTTTCTGTTGTATCTCGTGTTTGCCAAGGTCTATTTACTAGGTAGTAAACGTACCCAGGGCCCCACCCATAGTACTACCACCACATTAACGACAGTGTTAATACCTTAGCTACATGGGATGGTTGTTACACTTACAAACAGCCATATGTATCAGTACTTATTTTTATTTTTTAATTTTTTAAATGCAGTAAAATGACTGCACCACAACCAAAACCTCTTATTTTCTCTTTCCCCTTTTCTCTCTTTTCAGTGGTAAATTACAGAAAGCGGCAGATTTTCAGCCTACAGCTCATTAATTCAGGAGGGTTTGTCCAGAAATGGCATTTGTCCATGACAAAAACAGAGAAAACAGCTTCCATTTGTGCATCAGTCTGAAATGGAGTGAGGTTTTAGGAGACATGCTGATTGATCAGTAAATAACACCTGTCAGATGTAGCAAAAATTGTTACTGTGCCTTACTCAACATGACTAATTAACCAAGTGGTCTGTGTGTTTGTAGTATAACATACACTGCAAAGACTACAGCACTATTCAATGTTTGAAGGTTAGATTTAGATGCATGCTGTTAATTAGGAATAGTGGTATGATGGAACACAGAAAAAGTAATCATTTAAACCATATCAAAATTAGGGATAGACCGATATGGTTTTTGAGGGCCGATACTGATACCAATTATTAGTAGTCAATCAGGCCGATAACCGATATTTCGGAGCCGATATTCATTTGCAGTAAAAGTTAATATATTGGTGTCAGAATTTTGAGTAATACAAACTCCAACACTAAACTTTCTTTAAATGCCTTTAAGCATATGTTTATTAAACATTGTAGAAAAAATAACATCTTTATTTTAAAATGAAAACAAAAAGTGCAGGAAGCTCCTAGGCTCAGCAGCATGTCTTTTAAAGTTAAATGAAAACTTCTACAAATCAATAGCTCCCTAAAGTTTGTTAAAGTAAATAACGTTTTCCAAAACTTCAATATAAATGTTATTTTAATTGTAACAATAACAAAAAAGTGCAGGGAGTTCCCACGGTCAGCAGCATCTCTGATAAATTTAACTGAACATTTCAATAAATAAATAAAAACAGCTTCCTGAAGTTTTATAAAGTAAATATAACAAAGTTAAATTGTGTGTAATACTTCCATACTGCACGTTTAAGTCTATCCATCTGCAAAGACTTTGAAAAAAAGAGAGTTAAAAGTGGGGCAACAAGCTGACATATGCTCAACTCATCGTGCTTAACTTATTACAGCATTTGGGAAGCCTGTGGTTGGTTATTATGGATTATGTATGTATTTGTCATATACAACATGTGATAGCAGGGAATCTATCATTCAAAACTAGGCTGCTACATTACCAGTGATGATTAATGTGATTATAGCTGGAAAAAAATAGTGCAATTGCAATAGCAATAGGAGAGACTATTGATCCCTGAACACCAAGCAGTTCATGTAAGCTTTATAATGCAATGAAGCAATATCCTGCTCCTCTACAAGAAACTATCAAAGACAGCTTCAGGACACACTTCATCTAGCAATGTCACTTTCTGCTGCTTGGGATCTCACCATCAACACAGAAAAAGGTAAAGTAAAATAACCTGGTAGTTAAACAGATATTATTGCTCCATAGTTTTCTCTCAGATGGTCCTTTGCTGTGAGCTTCTGCAGCTTCTCATGTGGCTTATACACACACATAAACACACACACGCACACACAATTCTCCAGCCATCCCTAACTGTGGCTAACGTATAGAGGTTCACGGTAGCGTTAGTAGTCGTGAGTTGTAGCGTTCCTCATGTGGCCTCCACACACATACACACTACTCTCTAGCAAAACAGACATTCTCCCCATGGCCACAGTCTGGAGCCTCGAGAGGAGAGGAGGAGAAAGCGGACGCTCAGGTCTACATCACATATACGCTAAACGAAAATCGGGTCTTCGGGAGTTTTCATGCGTTTCCGACCATCGCCCGACAATAGCCGATCTGTAACCGGGGTTTCTGACGTTAATTGCTTTTAGCAAGTTAATTACAGTATGCATGCATGGTGGATAATAAAACCTTGTTCCCGTTTAGCGTGTATGCGATCTAGACCTAACCGAAAGCGGACCGGTAAGCTAACTTTACGCTAAAAGCTAATCAGCCTTCACTTCAACGTGCTGCCCTGCAGTGAAACTGGTGGTCACGTATTGTCACCTTGGTTCCATGAACCGCTGGAGACCTGAACTGAGTTCATTAGGTTTATACATTCTCTCTCTCTCT
>NW_007578521.1:99379-101694 GCF_000690725.1 Stegastes partitus | reverse complement strand
TCTCTCTCTCTCTCTCTCTCTCTCTCTCTCTCTCTCTCTCTCTCTCTCTCGCTCTCTCTCTCTCTCACAGACATGTACTTCTACCATCATCACGGACCGTTTCCTTCGCGAGCGGAGCTGCGGCTTATGTTTATATACTGTTATTGGGCTCACAGTAAAGTTACTAGTAGTTGTGAGTTGTAGAGGACTGGGATGTTTATTACAACTTCAAGAGAGTCTGCTGCCTTAACTTACCTTGGAAATATATATCTCTCCACCTCTCCTCTCCTCCCCACCCCACCGGGCAAAACCTTTTCTCCTCCCTGCTGTGTGTGTGTGGTGCTGTGGGGGCGGGGCAATGCTGCCGACAGAGTAGTGGCTGCAGAGAGCCGCGGCTGCATAATCAGAGCCACAATAACCCAGTTTTAAATTGATCTCTTATCGGCCGTCCGATCATCAAAAAAGGCCGATGCCGATATGCCTCAAAATGCCAAATATTGGTGCCGATAATCGGCCCGGCCGATAATCGGTCGATCCCTAATCAAAATTTTCACCTAACCAAAACCACAGAGCTATTGTTGCCTAAACCACTGACAAGAGTTCTTAACTAAGAAAGATCTAAAGTTTTAACCCTCGTCAGGACTTTAATGTTACCATACGTAGAAGGTCTTTCGGGGTCCACTGGACGCTAAGAAAGAATATGTGCAAAATATTTGTTGGTATTCATTATAGACTGTTATACTATGTTAAATACATTTTCTGATGAGTTGATGTATTTTTGGTTCCAAATGCATGACAAATGTCCCTTTTTTTATATATAAAAAAAATAAAAAATCTTCAAAAATAAAAAAAAAACAATATCTGTCACCTAATCCAAATGGCCTGAGGTCCAAAAGAACCCGAAAGTCCTGAATAGGGTTAAATAAGGTCCAATGACTAGGTTTAGTTCTAGATCTAGTTTACTATTGTTTAACTGCTTTCTATGAACATTTCTTTGCAGATGATACAGTATTGTATAGTATTGCCAATTTTGCTCAACTACCCATGGGAAACATTGAGCAATCCTTTAAAACTCTACAAATTCTATGTAATAATATAATTCAACCCCCTAAAGATTTTAAGGGTTAATCAAATAATGTTTTTTTTCAAAGAGTAAGATTCTGCTTTGGATGACTTCTTTATTAGTTGAGTGATACATAAAATCAACACAGAAAATGCATGATGTAGCGTTTGTGTTTAACAGTATAACAGTATATTTTGTTAAGATAGCCATGTCACCTTTATTCAACTCCTACAAGGCTTCAGACTGCAACCAAAATAGTCGCATTTACGACCTGTTTTTGAGAGTGTGCGAGTTAAAATTTCAAGTGCTCCCATTTGTGCAAGTGAATGATGAAAACTATAACTTATATCTCTCCTGTGGTCCTGTCAGTCTTTTCCTGCCTGTTGCATAAAACAAGCTACTCAGCTGATGTGCGTTCCTCAACAGAGTGTTAAAGGGCCTTGGGTATAATAAGATTTCCAAATAATTTAACATTCCAAGAGACACATTCCAAGGAGCATTATAAGGAAGTTTAAAACTTCTGGAACAGCTGCAAACCCGCCTGGCCATGGAAGAAAGCCCAAAATTTCATCAAGGGCCCTTAGCAACTTAGTCAGAGAAACCTATGTGTGACTGCAAGACACCTACAGGATGACCTGATGAAGCCTGGTACAAGTACTTCAGTGGCAACTATAAGATGTGTACTGAATAAACAAGGACTTCATGGCCAGACTCCAAGACGCACTCCACTCTTGACCACAAGGAACATTAAAAGTCAACTAGAATATTCCAGGGGGAATTTGGACTAAGGAGTTTTGGGAGACACTTCTATTAGTAAGGGAAAAATATCAAAATCTGCCAACTAAATCGTTTCCAAACAACGTCTTCACCAATATGTTTGTAAAGGTGTGTAATAACATGCCTTAAAATGTTGAAGTTCAACTCCTGTGGGAAACCCTGAAAAACACCTGCTCAAGTTAGGGTACCAATAACCAATTGACGAAAAATCGATTTTTAAAAAATCAGGCTTTTAGTAACTTATGAGCGTTCAAATCAGGGTTTGTTTATGATTCTGAGTTGACTGGTAGCATTTATATTTCACCACAAACACTTCTTTGTTGAAAAAGACCACACTGGAGGCAACAGTACTAAGCACAGAGCCACCTCGCAGCCCTAAATACTGAATATAAATCAGTAAATTAGTTTTGTTTTCGTGCTACAATGCAAATAACTCTGTGGTGGGACTGGGTTCCTGGAGTTACTTTTTAGAGTGTACATGCATGTTCAGTTTACA
>NW_007578521.1:93550-97553 GCF_000690725.1 Stegastes partitus | reverse complement strand
TTTTTAAATGGAGAGTTCTACGATGCAGCCATCAAGGTGGAGGATGTGGAGTTTAAAGTCCACAAAGTCATCCTGAGTCCCTGCACACCGTATGTCCAGTGAGTTGGTTATCAGGCATCAGGGGAGGAAAACTGATGTATTTTAGTCGGTTAAATAATAAGATAAACATGGTTTTGTTGTAATGAATGATCTGGAGCCTGCGAAACAACATTTAAACTTAAGTTGAATCATGTAGCATCTGTGGTTAAACAGGTTTCCCACATAGAGCTGTGTAAAAGACAAAAAGATCATAAATCCGACATAATGGACATAAAAAGAAGAAAAAGTCACATATTTCATTTGTTAATGATTAGTTCAGACATTTACCAACAGCTGATTTCATGTTTTCTCACAGCGGATGAAGATAACAGTTTAGAAGAAATGTCATTTTTACAAACACTGCACTGATTCAGACAGTGTTTTAAGTTCATCTTTGAGTTTCACCAGGTCTGCTAATATTGTTTTTTTTTTTTTAAATTGTTAATCACATAGAAATTGTAAAATCGATTTTTCGTCATTTGGCTATCGGTACCCTAACTTGAGTAGGTTTTTTTCAGGGTTTCCCACAGGAGTTGAACTTCAACATATTAAGGCATGTTATTACACCAAACATATTGGTGAAGAAGTTGTTTGGTAACGATTTAGTTGGCAGATTTGTGAAAAATCTCATAAAATGCCCTTACTATTAATGATATCAATGTTAATTCAATACTAAAGGTATGCTTTGATTATCTATGACTCTAATGCAGGCAGATGATCACATGTCATGGTGAGAACTGTGAAACTGTGTGATTGATCAGCAGTCTGAGATAAACCTAGCATGCAGTGAAGCCAGCTTTGTCGGAGCAGAGACAGGGACAGAGGTTGATGCTCACTCAGCTCCCACATGACGTCATCTTTCTCCTGTTGACACAATAGACTGAGCTGGCTCAGCTGCAGGAAGAAAAGTAGTTGAAGGTAAACAGACAAAAAAGAGTTTTATGTTGTTAACTCCACCAAGGAGGTTATGTTTTAGCTGGTGTTTATCTGTTTGTTTGTTTGTTTGTTTGTTTGTTGTTTGCAAGATAATTTGAAAAATTCAGAATGGGTTTTCATGAAATTGTCAGGAAATGTTGATAGTGGCACAGTGAACAGATGATTACATTTTGGTGATGTTGTGGCGTACCGTCTGGTTATTTTCTCATAAAAGAAGTAAATGCTGTTAACCCTTTATGAGTGTTACTGAAGGATATTTCAAGATATATTTTACATTTGTGACTCTAAGAAGAAAGAAAATCTTGCAAATCAAGGTTACTAAAGGTACCATACACGGTAACTTGCCCATCTATGGATAAAAAAAAATGTTTATTTATAATGAATAAAAGAAAAAGTAATAAACTGCAAAAAACATTTATTTAGAAACGTTTTATTTTGAGGTAATCATACTTACACAACCAGAAACAAAGCATTTATAAAGTGCTTGGCAAGTTCATTTAGTACCATTTTTCTTGGGGTGGTGGTTTGGTGCTAATCTCAAAAAATAAATCAAGTGCAGTTCAATGCAAACCAGTAACAAAGCGTTTATGAAGTGTCTGGAACAATTGTTTAGTGACATTTTTCGTAATGTAGTGATATTGCCACTAATATAAAAAGTAAATCTAAGTGGTTCTTCTACTTCAAGGGGAGGCACAAGGTGGACATATTGAATGTTCAAGGAAGTGACCAAATATGGTCACTTCCCCTGTGAAGGGTGAAGCTTCACAGTCAAGCAGAGTACTGTCATTACGCCGTTTGTCCTGTAGATGGAGCTCTGACTACATTCAGTCCTCAGTCCTCACCGCCGTCTTCTCAGTAGTACAGGAGGAAGCTACAGCCAGGCAGCATTACAGGAGTGGGCCGAGCGGAGCTACTGACAGATAAGTTCATAACCGCGCTGTGACATGAACAATGACTCAGCATGTCTCCTGTTTGACTTTTACTCTGTTTGCCATGTGTCATGATGACTGATGCCTGCTTGCTCTAACTTAGGTTAAGTTACTCCCTGTTTATGTTATCAATAGCATCGCTGTAGTTATGCCAAGCTAGCATAGCATTAGGTAACAGCTTAAAAGCCAGTAAGTAACTGCAGAAATAAGTGTATGAAATATTTGAGAATACAGAACGACTGTTCATCACTCTGTCAGCCTGTTGTTAATGATATGAATGTTAATTCAATGCTAAAGGTATGTTTTGATTATCTATGACTCTAATGCAGGCAGATGATCACATTTCATGGTGAGAACTGTGAAAGTGTGTGATTGATCAGCAGTCTGAGATAAACCTAGCATGCAGCATTATAATCTAGTATGCATTGATTTTCCATGAATCTAGCAGTGTAGATAAAATGAATGCAGGACTTTAACATTGGCTGGAAATCACAATGTGGTGGAAATAAGCAGCTTGGAGGAGGTCTGGGCTCTCCGAGTGCTTTTCTGGTTGAATATTGTTTTATTTATTTGAATCTTTCAGTGTAACTTTAACCTGTATTAATGTCAGGTCAAGGCAACAGGAAGTTTTGAAAGAGGGACACCTTTTGATATCTTTTCAAATACTTTCTCCAGTGTTTCCTACGGCAGGATTTTAGAGCCATTAGTTGTTGTTTTTTTTCTTTTTACAAAGGTGAAGGAGCAGCATTTCTTGTTTATATTGAATCGTGTTCTGTGACGTCGTTGAGCTCTAGAATGTACAGGTCTCAGGACACCATTTATCTCAGTGGATGTGGTTTAAACTGGTTTGAACTGCCTTTGGATGATAGATGGGAGCAGTTTAGATTTGTGAAATGACATGGAGGAAAAGGTGTAGCATGTAGACGTGGTGTTTTTTGTCTTTTCTCAGACGTTTGCTGTCATGTTGGCTGATGTGTGAAGACGTTACTACCAAGTAAAACAACGATTTTAAAAAACAAATGGGGTATGTGCAAAGGAGTTGTCGAGGAAAGTGAGCTGCTCTCAATTTCTAAAATGGATCGTGACTGTTTCTCCGACAAGGTAATGATCTCCAGCTTAATAACACATGTGTATAACAGAGCTGCATTGCTGACTGTAAAGTGACGGTGTGGAAATTTACACTTGAACCTTATCAAAAAAAAAAAGAAAAAAAAGAAAATGAAAAAATGGCAACAGCTGAGTATTTGAAAAAAAAGTACAGATTTGTGATCTGGACATTATTTACAGTTACTGATTTATCAGTCAGCACATAAGTTATTGCTTGATTGTTTGATTTTATTGGTTGTTATCGATAATATAACAAAATAAGACCTCTGTGAAATGACAGTTAACAAACTTTTGTCACTATTTTGAAATCCTTTGTTGATTCTTTCAGTGCAATGTTGACCTGTATTATTGTTAGTTCAAGTCAGAGAGTTTTGAAACAGGGTCCCTACTTGTGAATATATTCTTTAGAATTTCTTCATTGTGTCCTAGTTGTTGCTATTTATTTCAGTGCTAAAGTGATGAGTGACATTGTGAGGTCAAGTAACCAGCAAGCCTTGGAAGAGGGTCCATTTTGCAGACATCTTCCCAAGGAATGTGTCCAAAGTTCCTCTACGGACAATTTTAGGACTTTTTACTTTTTGACAAGAGGTTGCTGGTCTGACCAGATGCGTTTCCTTCTTTTTTCCTTGTTTTTTTCTTTCATTTTTCAGTGTATGGTTACCCTGTATTATTGCTAGTTTAGCAGAGTTGCAGTCTTACACGCTTCTCTGCTGCTTCCTTAGGGCTGCCACCTAGAATACATACTATTGAGACTGTGTCCGCCCCCCAACCATCCAGATCTAGATCTAGATCTTATAAGCCTAAAATTAACAGCAGAGGAGCTGTTCATAACAACCTCATCCAGATTAATAAAACATCATCAGAACAAAAAAAACAAACAATTAAATGTGGACTATTAAATATTAGATCTTTATCATCTAAGTCTCTTTTAGTCAATGATCTAATAACTGATC
>NW_007578521.1:56447-89670 GCF_000690725.1 Stegastes partitus | reverse complement strand
GTGCTTGGTTGTCTGTCTCTAAGTGTTGCCCTGTGATAGACTGGTGACCTGTCCAGGGTGGCCCCTGCCTTCGCCCTAAGTCAGCTAGGATAGGCTCCAGCCTCCCCGCGACCCTAGTGAGGATTAAGATGTATAGGTAATGGATGGATGGATATTGTTAATATAATGTAATTCATTAGGTAAATTTGTCCTTTTCTAAATTTGTATTGAATTTGTATTTGAGTTTGTTTAAATGGCCTTTACTGTGTTAATAAACAAAGAAACAAATAATATAAATAAATGAATAATATCCTGTCATATTTGCTGTTAATTGGGCCCAAGTATCCGGTGCCCAGATATTGCTATTCTAACCAGCCCTAGATGTTACCTAAAATTAATTAAGTAGCCCACATATATATCGGTATCAGCATCGGTTGATATCGGAATTGGAAGTTGAGAGTTGGACAATATTGACATATTGGTTTTTGGCGAAAAAGCCAATATTGGACATCCCTAGAAAGAACACTTAGGTACCCATTTTCTTCGATCGACAAACCATTCCCACACCTTGA
The DNA here is from genome assembly GCF_000690725.1 of Stegastes partitus. Taxonomy (NCBI): domain Eukaryota; kingdom Metazoa; phylum Chordata; class Actinopteri; family Pomacentridae; genus Stegastes; species Stegastes partitus. The sequence goes on along the minus strand of NW_007578521.1, from coordinate 89,119 downwards.
TTGATAGAGAAATGTCTAGGTGTTGCAGACAAACAATCTCTCCAACTAAACAAACAGTTAAAATTAAAAAAAAAGCACAGACTAATTTATGAAATTAAATGCAATGATGTTCTTGTTGGAAATGACAGTCTTCTTTTTAAATGGAAAGAAAAAAAAAAAACAGCTCGTTTGAACTGCTCCAAATCATTGAGAATGAATCAACGGACGCATCCAAGTTCCTATAGAGGTATTGGGCTAGAAATAAACAAGTGAAGGGCAAAGACAAAAGACAGAACACAGATATTTCAAAATGCAGGCATGATATATTAATGTACTGACCTGGCAGGCATTATAGAGGAGCTGGTGCTCAAACTTCTTTATGCCCAGGATCTGTTGGAACATCTCATACAGCTGGTCCTTGCTGAGGATGAGCTCTGAGGCAGCACTGGCTGTCATTCTCTGCTGATGTTTCCTGGGGTCTTCTTCACCTCGGTAGATAGTATCAAACTTGGCCATCCAGGAGCTCAACACCGTCTCCTTGCTCAGGCCGTCGATTTCAGGTAGGCTACGTACCCGCTTCTCTATGTGCTTCTTAAAAACCTCTCGAGAGTCACTGGCCGAGCATCCACCACTCTGCACCATCCGGCACACACGGTCACTTTTCAGGAAGACCTGCAGCGAAGATGTGAATTATCAGTTTGTTTTCCTACCCAAAAGGTCTATACTGTCTGGAAACAGAAGGGGTGGCTCAGTTCTGTGTTTGGATCTTGATCTTTGAGAAAGGGATGCTGTTAAAGCTACAACATGGACAAATCTCTGGATAAACATAGAAATACCTTTAGCAAAAGACTGACCCCACCGAGCTAAATAACTGAACACCACAGGAGATCCATCCTCCAAGGGGTACAGTTACTTTACTGCTACTCCTACTCTTTCTTTCACTTGTTCTACTCGCAGTGTTTTTCTTGTATTTTCCACTTATATTTTATATGAAAGATAGATATAGATGTATATACAGATGTAATCAAAAGTTTACAGACATTTGTAAAGACCACGTATATCCCAGCAGTCTTGAGTTTCGACTTTCTCCGACTCCTATAATTCTTGATCTTCTATGATGGAATCATTAAAGCACATGGGTCCCAAAAAACAATCACACATTCATTTTTTTAATAGATTTATTGTAGGTCATCTGGAAAAGATGACAAAATCTGGATCAAAGTTCTGTGGTCAGATAAATCAAGTTATTTGGCCACACTGTCCAGAAACATAGTGGGAAAGATGGTGAATCCCTTGAACCAAGGTTCTTTACAGTAGAACTGGAGGCCGAGGCGATGCCATCCAGATAACTACTGCCCAAAAATATAAAGGTAATGCTAAAATGGAAATCAAAGTTATTATCCCATGTGTGTGGCCTCCACGTGCCTGTATGACCTCCCTACAACACCTGGGCAGGCTGCTGATGAGGCTGCGAATGTTCTCCTGAGGGTTCTCCTCCCAGACCTGGATTAAATCATCATCAACTCCTGGACAGTCTGTGGATGGAACGAGACATGATGTCCCAGATGTGCTCAATTGGATTCAGGTCTGGGGAATGGGCAGGCCAGTCCATAGCATCAATGGCTTGATCATGCAGGAACTGCTGACACACTTCAGCCACATGAGGCCTAGCACTGTCATGCATCAGAAGGAACCCAGGGCCCACTGCACCAGTATATGATCTCACAATGGGTCTCAGGATCTCATCCCGGTACCTTATGGCAGTCAGGGTACCTCTGGCTAGCCCATGGAGGGCTGTGCAGCTCTCCAAAGAAATGCCTCCCCACACCATTACTGACCCACCGCCAAACCGGTCATGCTGGAAGATGTTGCAGGCAGCAGAACGTTCTCCACGGCATCTCCAGACTCTGTCATGTCTGTCACATGTGCTCAGTGTGAACCTGCTCTCATCCATGAAGAGCTCAGGGTGCCAGTGCAATCTGCCAATCTTGGTGTTCTCTGGCAAATGCCAATCGCCCTGCATGGTGTTGGGCTGTAAGCGCAAGTCCCACGATGTGGACGATGTGGCCCTCATACCATCCTCATGGAGTCTGTTTCTGACAGTTTGAGCAGAAACATGCATATTAGTGGCCTGCTGGAGGTCATTTTGCAGGGCTCTGGCAGTGCTCCTCCTATTCCCTGTTGCACAAAGGAGGAGGTAGCTGTCCTGCTGCTGGGTTGTTGCCCTCCTACGGCCCCCTCCATGTCTCCTGGTGTACTGGCCTGTCTCCTGGTATCTCCTTCATGCTCTGGACACTGTGCTGAGAGACACAGCTAACCTTCTTTCCACAGCTCACACTGATGTGCCATCCTGGATGAGCTGCACTACCTGAACAACTTCTATGGGTTGTAGACATGCCTCATGCTACCTCTAGGGATGAGAACACTGACAAAATGCAAAAGTGACCAAAACATCAGCCAGAAACAGTGAGAACAGAGACATGGTCTGTGGTCACCGCCTGCAGAATCACTCCTTTATAGGGGTTGTCTTGCTAATTGCCTCTCATTTCCACCTGTTGTCTGTTCAATTTGCACAACAGCAGGTGAGATTGATTCACAATCAGTGTTACTTCCTAACTGGACAGGTTGATTTCACAGAAGTATGATTGACTTGGAGTTGCATTCTGTTGTTTTGGTGTTCCCTTTATTTCTGAGCAGTATATCTTGTTAGATAGTGTGTTTCTGAGGTGTTTAGGGACAAATACAATACCCTCAGGTTTTTTTTTCTGAATTTAAATGAAGAAAATTACAGATCATCCAGGCCTTTATGTCCTTTAGACATTCTTGGAATTTGACCAACTGATTACTTCCATTTGGCTTCATAGATACATGTTGCTGGGTATCAACAATAGAAATGTATGCAGTGCTTCCCAATAATATTGCCTAAGGCAAGCATCTACAAATTAAGTAATGTTGGTCCTAACACAGAACCCTGTGGAACTCCATAACCAACTCTGTTGTGGGTGGAAGAATCATCATTAACCTGAGCAAACTGGAATCTGTGTGATAAAAGACCGACAACCTTCAGAAGGCAACATAGCAGATATGCAGGGCAGCTACAAATACCTTGGAATGATATAAACAAATTTAAATCATAAGGTGATTGCAAGGAAGTCAACCACAGCCAAATACTGATATAGACTGAGGCAGTTAACTGAAAAATCAACTGAATGGACAGAACATGATACAAGCCTTCAGCACATACGCCCTGCCAGTGATCAGATACCCCGCTGGTAAATAAACCTGGAAAAAGAAAGATAGAGGCCACTGATATCAACACAAGGAAGCTCCTCACAATGCCTGGAGGGTTTCATCCCTGAGTCCAGCACCCTGAGACTGTACAAAAAGCAGAAGGAGGGAGGCTGAGAAACAGTAAACATTGCTATCATTTAGACCTACGGACAATTTGAAATCACCAGTTAACCTCAACATGTTTTTGAACTATGGGAGGAATAGAATTGAATAGAATAGAAAAATACTTTATTTATCCCAGTCTGGGAAATTACTGGAAGCCGGAGAGCCCAGAGAGAACCCACATTGCACAGGGAGAACATGCAAACTCCATGAAGAAAGATCCCAGGCATCCTAAACAGGACACGAACTGGGGGTCTTCTAGCTGTGAAAACATACCAGTGGCTGGAAAAAGCTGGTCTGAAAGACAGCACAGAGACACTAATCATGGCAGCACAAAATCAATAGAGGCCGCCGTCCATCTCACCAGACAGAACGAAGGCTGTGCATAAAAGCAAGCTGTATTATGCAGACGGGAGCAGCAGGCATGAAGCGCCATAATCAAGTAGTTGGCATAATGTACAGAAACGTCTGCATCCAGTACGTATGTGTGTCTGTGTATTATCACAAACTGAAAGTGATGAATTTTCAATCAAAAACTCTTTTGCCTTGATTACATGCAGAGTCATATTTAAGAGATTGCACACAAGCTTGTGATTAATGGATGGTAAGTTTCAGCTGCCGTCACTGCCAAACTCTTTCTGAATCTTTGTCTCTTTATATCTTGCTATTTCTGTCTGTCCCCTTATCTCTCACTTTCTCCCTCTTTCTGTTTCCTACTGTCAGTTTTAACCCCAAAGCTAAAGCCAACATGAGAGCTTTAGGATTTAATTGAATTGGATAACCTGTGCCACCAGTTTCATCTGTTAAATATCACACCATTTTCATTTGGCTTGCTTGTGCTGCCACATTAACTGATAAAGAAGTGTCAGTCAGAGTGTCACACAAACATTCCCATGGTTTATTCAAGCATCCAACTCAAAATTAGAGATATCCTCTTTGCAAGACTTGTCCCTAGATCAGCTTTAAGAAAGCATGTTTAAATCGTACCTAAACTAACAAGAGGGCAGATTAATCTAATTAACTGGGGAAATACATACACAAGCTGGCATAACTGGGTGAGAGGAGAGACAGAACTGAGTACTACCAAACCTAATTCAAAATACTGGCGAAACTATAAAAACCAGGAAATACTCTAAACTGACAACAAAGGGGAAACCTACGGAAAGTAGTATGAATGAACTAAAGTTAGACAACAAAACAGGATACTCACAGGACGGGGGCACTAAACTAAAGGAGCAGGCAGGCATAGGGAATTCAGGCTGACAAGATGAGCCGGTGGGCAAAGGCTGGGGGAAACGCCGGAGCTGGGCCGGCAGCAGGCACAGACAGGCCACGGGCAGAATCCAGAAGGCGAGTGTGTCATCGATACAGGGTGGTCAGGCAGCCACGGCTTGAGGAAGCCAGCAGTAAAAAGATCAGGGACCAATGGCAGGTTAAAGCTGTCTGCAAGTGGGATTGGGGCAACAAGTGTGTCGCCAATGCAGAGGGTTCAGGTGGCAGCAGCTTGAGGAAGGCAGGTAGGAGACAGGTCGGGGACTGGCAGGGAAATGGGGTTGCATAGTTTATGATCTGGCAGTGTATGTGAAGGAATGAACTGGGCTTTAATGTGTCTAGGTCATTGTCCACAAGTAAGCCGATCCCCCCAGTTGTCTCCAATCACTGCAATAAGGTAAACTGCACACAGCAGTGGGAAGACAATATAAGGGAGACAGAGGGTGAGCAAAGCTGGGTAAGAGGGAGAGAGACAAAGGAAGAGAGAAAGAGGGAGATAAAGGAAGAGAGAAAGAGCGAGAGAGGAGACTAGGTTGGGCTGAGACTGGGGTCCTGACAATAACAGGATGTCTCCTACTTCTCCAAGAACCTAATAATAGCCATAAAGTGTCAATTCAGAGCAAAACTACATCTCTTTAGAAAAGGAGATTACCTTCATCACTGTGACATCCCGACCTTTTCTCCCCCACCCAGAACATTCTATACAACAAATAACTGAATAGTTAAATTAAGGAAATTTAGCATCATCGGAGTGATGATCCAAACATACGGACTAAATCTGTGGTACCAGGTCAGCGGGCCCAGTATTGAAGAGAACACCTCACGACCTCACAAAGTGTTGTGGAAGATGCACCCGAACACAAACACTGCTCTTCTCTCTCTAACTGCAATAAAAGTAACAGAGAGACTTCAGTCCGACATCTATATAATTCTAAAGCCTTAATTATTGTTTTGTTGACTGTATATGCTTGTGTTCTTAATTATATTAGAAATGTGTTTAATTTTCCTGAAAGTCTACAGCTTGTATGCACGTTTACACTTTATATATTATCTCAAGGACGGTATGAGATAAACATATCATGTTTGAAGTCATTTTAATCACACGTTTAGTGGGATTTTAGATCTGTGGTCATCATAGATATTTACCAGTTAGGTTTGTATGTTTAAGAAATGAACTCAAGCTAGGTTGTAAAGGTGTTTGGACTCTGACCTCACCTGGACAGTGACGCTCAAGACCACCCCTTGGAATGAACACATCCATGATTGGTCAGATGCTGACTTGAATTTGACTCTCTATAAAAAGAAAGTCCCTGGAATGCAAGGTGTTTCTTTTCTGAAATTTACTTGGGCTTTCTCTACTATTTTATTTGACTTTTAAACAGGGTTCTGTCTCCTTTATTTGGGTTTATGAAGGGTTCTTATCTATCATTTTTCTAGGGCTTTGTTTTCTTTCATTTACTTAAAGTTGGGGAGATCAGAAATAAGTGTTCATGACTTCTGATTATAAGACTGGTCAGTACAAGTAGATTTGATCATTTATTAATATTCAATCTGATGTATTAGGAATTAATTTACAAATTTTATATTTGGGTGCCTCTGATTGCAAACAAGTGCAAAATTTTAACTAAAGTGTAGTTTGTGCTATAAAGTGCAGTTTTGCGACGTTTCTACAGTTGAAACCAGAAGCCAGAAGTTTGCATACACTGTATAGAAAGACATAAAACCTTTTTTTTTTCTCACTGTAAAATCAGACTAAACTCTTCCTGCTTTAGGTCAGTTAGGACTAGCAAAATTATTTCTGTTTGGTAAATGTCAGAATAACAAAAGAGATTTATTTTTATTATTTTCTTCAAAGTCAGAAGTTTACATGCACTAAGATTACTCTGCCTTCAAACTATTTGGGAAAGCCCAGGTGATTATGATGTCATGGCTTTGGAAGCTTTTGATAGCTTAATTGACAACATTTGAGTTAATTGGAGGCACACCTGTGGATGTATTTTAAAGCACACCTCAACCACACTGCTCGTTCTGTGATAACATGGGAAATCTAAAGACATCAGCCAAGATATCAGAAGACATTTGAGGACCTCCACAAGTCTGGTTCATACTTGGGTACAATTTCCAGATGCCTGAAGGTTCCACGTTCATCTGTTCAAACAATTATACGCAAGTACAAACACCATGAGGATGTCCAGCCATCATACTGGTCAGGACGGAGACTGGTTCTGTATCCCAGAGATGAAGTGTTTTGGTGCGAAATGTGCTTATCAACCCCAGAACAAAAGCAAAAGACCTTGTGAAGATGACATGAACTCACCTCATAGTAGCTCTGCACAGCATTGATGAAGGCCTCATCAGCCACAATCTGAGTTTCTCCATTGAGGAATGCCTGGAAGCGATCTTTGACTGTCTGCAGTTGCTGCTTACTGATCTGAGGGAGACATTATCAGACAGAAGGATGTTAGAGTCAACGAAAACTTAAAACTAAAAATGTTATAATTAAAACTTAAACAAAAATTGTATGAGCCCATCAAAAGTAATTTAAACACTGTTATGTGGCTAATTAGACATCATTTTGTCCTTTATTATTTTATTTTTTATTCTTGCATGTTTTGATTGTCTCATTACATTGAAACGGCTATTCTTGATTCTAGTCACATGGAGGTACTGATAGGCTTTGACGGTATCAGTCCATGCAACTGAAATAGTATTTTCACAACAAGAGAAAACTAACCCAATACAGTTGAAACCTTTTTTTTCTTACTGTCTGACATTAAATCATGCTCAACTTTTCCTGTTTTCTGTCAGTTAGGATTACCAAAATTATTTCTATTTGCTAAATGCCAAAAATATTCAGTAAGAGAATTTTTTGGAGATTTTTTAAATTACTTTCTTCAAAGTCAGAAGTTTACACACACTAAGATTACTATGCCTTCAAACTGTTTGGGAAAGCCCAGATGATGATGCCATGGCTTTGGAAGCTTTTGCTAGGTTAATTGACAACATTTGAGTCAACTGGAGGCACACTTGTGGATGTATTTTAAGGCACACCTCAAACACACTGCTTCCTTTTGTGACAACATGGAAAATCTAAAGAAATTAACCAAGATATCAGGAAGAGATCTGTGGACCTCCACAAGTCTGGTTCATCTTTGGGTACAATTTCCAGATGCCTGAAGGTTCCACATTCATCTGTTCAATCAATTATACGCAAGTATAAACACCGTTGTAAAGCGCTGTGAGTACCACTAAGGTGGAAAAGCGCTATATATGTGCAGACCATTTACCATGGGAATGTCCAGCCATAATACCACTCAGGAAGGAGACGGGTTCTGTGTCTCAGAGATGAAGTGTTTTGGTGCAAAATGCATGTATCAACCCCAGAACAAAAGCAAAAGACCTTGTGAAGATGCTGGCTGAAGCTGGTAAGAGAGTGTCATTATCCACAGTGAAACGAGTCCTGCACCGAAGTGGGCTGAAAAGCTACTCTGAGGTGAAGAAGCCATTACTCCAAAAGCAACATAAAAAAGCCAGATTACAGTTTGCAAATCTACACAGGGACAAAGACCTTCATTGCTGGAGACATGTCCTGTGGTCTGATGAAACTAAAATTGACCACTTGAAGGAAAAAGGGGGACACTTGCAGGCCTGAGAACACCATCCCAACTGTGAAGTACGGGGGTGGCAGCATCATGTTGTGGGGCTGTTTTGCTGCAGGAGGGACTGATGCACTTCATAGAATAGATGGCATCATGAAGAAAGAACATTATGTGGAAATATTGAAGCATCATATCAACACATCAGCCAGGAAGTTAAAGCTTGGGTGCAAACAGGTCTTCCAAATGAACAATGACCCTAAGCATACCGCCAAGTTAGTTACAAAGAGGCATAAGGACAACAAAGTCAGTGTTTTGGAGTGGCACACATTACAAAGCTCTGATCTCAATCCTGCCGAAAATTTGTGGAGAGCTGAGAGCGGAAAAGGTGTGTGAGCAAGGTGGCCAACAAACCTGACTCAGTTATACCAGTTCTGTCAGAAGGAATGGGCCACAATTCCAGCAAACTATTGTGAGAAGCTTGTGGAAGGAAACCCAAAACATTTGACCAAAGTCATACAGTTTAAAGGCAATGCTACCAAATACTAAGGAAATGTATGTAAACTTCTTACTTTGAAGAAAGTAATAAATAAATCTCTAAAAAAAAAAAAAATATCCTTACTCTGGCGTTTAGCAAATAGAAATAATTTTGGCAATCCTGTGGTGGATAGTGGGTAAAAGCACCAGACCAGTGTTGACGTCCAGACTCTAGTACACTACTCACAATAAGTTAGGGATATTGTTATTTACATGAGTGCTTTTCCTATTTGGTCTGAATTTTAATGAAATAAGTAGAAGTTCCCTTTGATATTACTAATAATGAATGAGAAGAAACACCATTTTCATTAGTTTAATATTTATTACCCCCAAAATTTAAACAATAACAAGGATAGCCCCAAATAAAAAAAATTGACAGTGTCAGTAGCGGGTATTTCCACCATTTGCCGCAATGACAGCTTGACAATGACGTCTCATGCTCCTCACTAGCCTCATGATGTTGTTCTGAGGCAATGTGTTCCACTCTTCCACAAGTGCTACACGCAGTTCTGCCAGGTCACCATGAGTACGGTCATCCAGTCACTGCTTCAGCTGGTCCCAGACGTGCTCTATGGGGTTCAGGTCAGGGGACATTGGGTTTTTATTGTTCTCAAGTTCTTATATTTTTGCACTGAAAGGACTGCAGCTTTGTTTCGTTGTACTTGTTACAATGACAAAACAAATCTGAATCTGAATCTGGCCATACCATATGAGGCACTCTGACTTCCTGAAGTCGAGTTGTGACAATTCTGGCACGATGTGGTGGAGTGTTGTCATCCATGAACAGAAAGTTGGGGGTGTGCTGGCGGAATTGGGGGATGATGATGGGTTCTATGATGTCTCTGAGGTAGGAACGTGCAGTGACTGAGCCATCTACAAAAACCAAATCTGTTTTGCGCTGGCTGGTGATGCCTGCCCAGACTGTTGCACCTCCTCCACCAAAGCGAACCCTGGGGACCATGGTAACCTCGGCATATCGCTCACCTCGCCTTCTCCAGCAACGCTGATGACATCATTTCTGTGCAAGGTGACTCGACACTCATCAGTGAACAGGACGGTAGACCACTGCTGCATTGTCCAGGTCACATGGTCTTGTGCCCACTGCAAACATTCACGGCGGTGTCTTGGTGTCAGTGGAGTCACCTGCAATGGTCGTCTGGCATTCAAGCCAAAGCAGTGGAGTCGGTTGCGAATGGTTTGTCTGGAAACCCTAGTACCCCTCACATCTCGTAAACGGGCCTGCAGCTCTGCGGCACTTGCATAGCGATGTCTGAGTGCATAGGTCCTGAGGTACTGGTCATCGTTGCGGTCGGTTTCTCTTGGGGCCCCACTCCTGGGTCTGTCACGAACTGCACCAGTAGTTCTGTGTCTTGATGCAAGTCTGCTGATGACACTTTGAGACACACCAAGTTCACAAGCAACATCAGACTGCCTGTCACCGACTCGAAGGCTTGCTATGGCCTCCCTGTCCCAGAAATTTCTGAAGTGAAACAAAGACTGTATGTATGAAATCCACTGAGTCTCTCACAATATCCCTAACTTATTGTGAGTAGTGTATTTTGGTTTAGGGAAACAAAGGCTTTTTGGTAAAGGTTAGGGTAGGATAGCAGTGGTTAAAGCAAATAAAAATGTTCTGTCTTAAGTCAGTGTGGATGTAACCATTGTGCATACTATTATGATTCCATAACTGAAAGTCTCAATATGCAATACTTTTTGTTTGTTTGTTTTTAAGTTATTTTTTTGGGGCCTTTTTGCCTTTATTTGAGAGTGCAGTTGAGAAGAATGGGGGAAGGACCTGTGGAAAAAGGCCATGAGCAGGATTCAAATTCATGACCGCCACGTCGGGGACTATAGCCCCTGTACATGGGACGCCAGCTCAACCAGGGGAGCTGTAGCAGTGCCCCCTCAATATCCAATACTTTAAATATTAATATTGTAAGAAAGCAACTATCCTGTATGTAAACATTATAGTGTTCTTAGCAGAATGAAAACACACTGCCTCTGTGTATGTTTTAACCCAAATTTCTTAATTCTGTGTTCTGGCAGCAAGTAAGGCCATATGTTAGTGCAGGTGAGTCCCTCCCTTTGAAACTGTTGGCTTACACAATTATAAAAGAGTGACAATGATCTACCACTAGGGCTGCAACTAACGATTATTTTAATAGTCCATTAATAATAATCTGTCCATTATTTTTTCGATTAGTCGACTAGTCACAATTATTTCTGCACCATGACGCAGCTCTTTTTACAGGCTCCAGTGCAAGTTTTACCCCACTCTCTAAATGTACAGCCCATGAATGTCACCCTGATTTCCAGTCAGTCACAATATAATGTCCTTAAGTAAATTAAAAGAATGACTCGTGAACCAGTTGAATATGAAGTTTAAGCTGAACAGCTTACTCTTATTTATTTTAACACATTCAAACTCTGCTGTATTGTCGTATCCAAACAAAACAGAATTTGGCTCAAAAAGAAAACAAAATAAACAAAATAATTTCATTCAAAGCCTGTTTTTGCTTTGAATTTCTAAAATGGCAAAATCAAAACAGAAAATGAGGCTAAATTAGTTGTCACAAAATGTAGGTTACCACACCACAGCACATGCAGACTAAATCCATTAATCCATGTAACGGTTTCAGTGTTACAAATGAATGATGTTATTTATTCATGCTGTGTATTTATTTGTTACCAAACAGTATATAGGCCTAGTCTGATGCTTCACCCCACAGAGCTAGAACCTGGGCTAGGCAGGCAAAGTTAGGGAAAAAGTCAGATACTTTGGGATTAGCTGGAAACATTTTTAAGCCGACCAACTGAGACACACTACATTTTAATGATGCTAGCATGTACTGCTGTCGTCTTCAGAAATGGTTACGTTTGCAGAAGTAGAGGGCTTCTTGTTTTGTGTGTCTTTGTGGTCTTAAAAATGGTTACAGTTAATGTTACCACTGTCAGGAAAGCTGTACACTTCTATAATTCGGTGTTGTATTGCACTTAACACGTTAATTTTCATGAAATGGCCTCGTAATGATTAATGTCATCCTGAAGTACGTAGCCCGTTTCTCACAAGGTAAACAAAACACATACTAATGCTAATTTACCATCTGAAACGCTGGGAGTCATGACTCCGGGGTGCTTTCGTTTCAGACGCTCATGCATGGCTGTCGTGCTGCCGTGGTATGACAACTCTGCATGACAGACTGCACATTTCTCCTGATTTGACACTTTACTTAACTTGAAATATTGCCAAACTTTACTTTACTCTGACCCTGCTCAGCTTGCGCCGCCACCGGTCTTGAGTTGTTCTTCATTGGTTGAGAACACAGACGCTGCAAACAGTGACAGTGCTGCCCCCAGCATTTGTTGTGGTGCGTTGCAGTCATTTGAATAGTGTTGGGATTTCTCATACTGTCTGGAAACTATGGCTGGTAAGGACGGTGTTAAGATGCCTGGTGCAGTGTTCTATTATCAAAGCCCTTACAGGACGTTTAGAACGCAACGCGTCGACAATGAAATTTCGCGTCGACAAAATCGTTGTCGACATTGTCGACAAAATCGTTGTCGACATTGTCGACGAAATCGTTGTCGACATTGTCGACGAAATCGTTGCAGCCTTATCTACCACACTGCACAGTAAACATGAAAGTGCCAACCACTGTTCAGGTGGTGCCTCAAAAAAAAAAAAAAAATCACATAATTTTAAAACACGTGTCATTTTAGCTCAATGTCACAGTTTCTACTACAGTGTTGAGCTCTCCTCTGCTACTCTTCTCTCCACTTATGCCTGTCCATATTATGCTGTCTGTTAGAGCCATTTGTATATATGTGTGTTCAGGTCATTTCCCGATTGCCACAGTAGGTGGTGTATTGACAGCAGCACATGGAAAAGTATAAAAAGAAGAAGAGGTAATTACTCCTCAGGTGTGCTGCTTACTGGGAGAAGCACACAGTTTTTGACCGCCGCTGTTCAGAGGCTAATCTTTAAGCCTTTTGTTTGTTTTTATGCAAATTATGGAAGTGTGTGCATAGCAAAGGCTGTAGCGGTACACGGTGGTAAATAAACACATCTTAAGCACAAGTCTGCAGATGTTTGATTTACTGTGTGGAGCCGCATGACGACGTGTCAGTTACATATCTCGGTACCAGCCCCTCACTGTAGCTTAGGTTTGTTGAAATCAAGTCACTAGACTGTCAATTGTCATTATCTATCTGTAAGGCAATCTCCAGCTACGCACAAAGAAAGAATCATATAGAGAAAAATATACCTGCAAACACTAATGTCTACTTCGCAATATATTGTAGTATGTTCACTGTAAAACAGACAGACGTACAGCTGCACCAAGAAACCTTGCTTTACTCTTTCTGACAACAACGTTGGGAAATAGTTGCTCAGTTTGGATAACCTCAGTTGTCAAAAGACAAAAGGTCCTGAGATTATGTTGATTACGTATTAATGGGAAGAACAAAAAACAAACAAACAACTATTTGTCTGATTTGTGTGTGCTCCCAAATCATTTATTTTAGCTGAAAGATATTTCAACAACCCTTTAAATCAGTCTATACATAATCCTACAGTATGATGCCAAAGACTGAAATAACATCTGCTTTAAAGTAGTTTGCACATACTGAAGTTTTGAATGACGTTTTTAATGAACGACTAGTTTTCTTTAACTGATGATAAACTAGATCCCACTGTGGTGGCTCCCCAGTTCCAACTTAGGCTCTGACCATGACACAGGGAGATCTAGGCTAGTGCAGGCTGTGATACGTGTTAGTATTACTGTAACAATGAACCGTCCTTCAACAAAGCTACAATGAGTGGCCAGTAAAAGCCTCCCTCCCTTCTCCAAGACTCCACACCCTTTGGCCAATTTCAGTCCGGTGCTCTGGTAACGGTTACCATGGTCACCAGAGCAGGAAAGCACTATGTGATTACAGCTTCTATAATAGGGGTCAACAATCACACTTCAGATGAATTACAGTAAAGTCAGCTGTGTACTACTCTGTATACATAATACATCAGTGCATGACTAGCTATTGTTGAATAAGAGGTGAGATGAAACTATTTGCGTGCAACTAGTGAGTAGACTGTAGATCATTGTTTCATAGCTTAATTAATTCAATGACATTCCTACTATCAGTGGGTCAGACAGGGGCATTTTATGTGTGTAAATAGCTACAACAACTAACTGCAGGACACACATGCTGGCTTGATCAACCTGTGGTGGGCCTGCCTCAGCAGAGGGTGTATTGTGATAAAAACACCCAATGATGCTGAGGTACACAACTGACAATGTGTCCCGCTGGTAAAGCCTTATAGCAGCCATCCGTCAAGAACTCCCAAATCAAAAGTGGTGCAAACACTAGGGATTGCAACATCTAGTTCTTTCAGTGAACCTTCCTGCATGCCTACTTTTCCCTTATGTCACTAAAATGTAAATATTAGCAGGTTTTAATGTGCAATGTGATGGCACTGTATAACATCGTAAATTCTTCAGCATTATCATTAAGTACTGACTTCAGACATTTCTTTGCCTGAAAAACATTTTATTATATCTTATAAAATTACAGGACTTTAATGCCTATTGATGTTTTTATATTTTATTAGGGTCCGAGGACCCCTACTTGCAAAGCAAGCAGGGGTCCTTGCCCGAAGTTACCTAGTTACAGAAAAACACACTAAAACAGCCCTAGCGCCCAGTAGGAATGTCGTACAGGCATCAAACCAACACCAAAACGTTCGTCTCAATGAGACCCACAAATCTCGTGCTGACACCCCTGACCTATCTCCAACAGGAAGTTCACAATTTGCCTTTCAAAGTAAAAAAATGAGCGCAAACTTCTTTTGGGAAAAAATTATCTTGTCTGACACCGTAAATTGTACCAGCGTGAAAATCGCACAGGAGACAGAGAAGACCTTGATGTACAAAAGTTCTGAAGGGATTTGGCGTTTCTCAACCGGTTTTCGAATGGCGAGCCGTTAAAGTTGATGAGCTGCCGCAGCCTCGGTTCATGCTTTGTATGGGTGTCTATGGGGGCATGTGCCGACATGCTGTGTCAGTTGGTCATCTACACAAAAAACTAAAGGTCCTACAGCTTTAAAAATGACACTGAGGGCTTCCTAACAAGATTTCCCACAAAAATATGCTGTTTTTACACACATTTGGTGAAAATTGTGGCTGTAGGAGAGAGAAAGTGAGTGAAAATGTCACTCTCTCACCAAGGGACATGCTGAACGATGACATCATCACCTGCAGCTTGAATGCTGATTGGCAGCTCAGTGCAGCAGGTCATGTGACTCACTGACAGTCTGAGGCTGAGCAGAGAGAGAAAAATGGCTCCTTCAACTTAAAGCAGGTTTAAATTGTGTCACAATGGAGGTCAGACGGGCATGAGGGTCCAACGCAGACCGAGGACCCGACCAACGCTGCTTGCAGCTTTAATTAGTTTTTCAATTGATTTGTTCTCAAAAATACACATACAAAAGGTTATATTTACAAAAAGAAAAGATGAAAGGGTGGAAACTAATTAAGACAACAAAATGAGGGGATAAATTGGGATTTATAGGGAGGAGTGGCCCTTAATGAACTACCAGATGCAGAAATAGGGACGATTTCTCAAGTCTAAAGTAGTTCCAATAAAAAAATTGTGCACATTGTCTGTTACTCTGTACAACAGCTATGGTGTTGAGGGCAGTACCCCTGGTAGGGTTTCTTAAGGAAAATTGGTCCTAGGGGAGGAGCCAGACAAAGAGTGTCAGGTTAAGGTCTGGTGTGGTGCCTGTGGAGTGGAAGACCGGGTTAGTGGTCCTCAAATCAAAAAGGGGGACCAGAGAATATGCTGCAATTACCAAGGTATCAATCTTCTCAGCCTCCCCCGGAAAAGTTTACTCCAGGGTGTTGGAAAGGAGGCTCTGACCGACTGTCAAACCTCGGATCCAGGAGGAGTAATGTCGATTCCATCCTTGCAAAGGAACAATGGACCAGCTCTTGTTGATGGGGTAATGAGAGTTCGACCAGCAAGTCCACACTTGTTTTTGTGGACTTTGAGAAGACTTGTGATCATGTCCCCTGAGAGGCCCTGTAGGGGGGTACTGCTGGGGTATGGGGTACCACGGCGGCTGCTGCAAGCCATCTAGTCCTTGTACAACCAAATTGAAAGCTGTGGTCATATCGTAGACACAAAGTCAAACACGTTTCCAGTCGGTGTTGGACTCCACCAGTCGTGAATTTCTAATGACTCCTAAAACTCTGAATTTTCTATGATCAATTATTGATACCTATGCATCTTTGAATTCTTTCATAGATTTGTTATCGGTGTGCTGGAAATAAGACAAAATCTGCTGTGTCAAAAAATATACATACAGCAATGCTAATATTTGGATAAACATCCCTTGACATTTTCATCACAAGTAGGTGCTTTTGGCAGCCATCCGCAAACTTCTGTTTGTACCTTCGACCTCTCCTCTTGACATAATCCCTAAAGTTATACTAAATCTGTTGGCTGTCTGATACAGACTTGTTTTTTCATCACAGTCCACAGTTCCGGATGGGGTTTCAGTTAGGACTTCTGGGAAACTAATTTGAAACATTTATTCTAGCGCAGTTTAGTAATTTCTTTACCAATTGCATCCAAGGCTGTGGCCACCCCTTAAATCTAATTGGCCATCCCTATGGCCACACCAGATATGATGGGTCAGATTCATTTTTTGAAACTCCAATGTCCTAGTTTCATTAAATGGAACAGTCATGCCCTTTAGTTTGAGAAATGCACCAGCAGCCTCCCAGTGGCTGATGAACATCATTCTGAAGACAGATAAAGCGTATAATTTCTCAAAACTTTTTGATTTCACAATATACATACAATACAGTATATAGTATTACAGTATAGAGTACAGTACAGTATATAGGCTTAAACAAATTTGGGGTATTGAACAATAGGATTATGTTTCAGTCTTTCAACCTGGGTCATATAACAGTAAACACAAATTTGAGGGGATTTCATACATTAGAATGTCCAGTATTACTCTTTCAAATGTCACTCCGTCACTAGTATTGACTATGGCCACCCCTAACACAGATCAATGTGTTAAGACATCGTGGCATACTGTCCATAAGCTTGTTGATGGTGTCAATGGGCAGGGCGTCCCACTCTTCGTTCAGATCCCAAAGTGTCAGAATTCGTTTCACTTGGTAACTAGGACTCAGTATGTAATCATTGAACCTGGCCAAAAGTGATTACAGGTCATGTACAGGGCTTCTCTTGAAAACAGTCTTTTTCCATCAGCTGGAAAACTGTTTCCTGCCTCCAATGACTGGATTATCCAACAAGACAATGGCCCTTGCCACATGGCAAGGGCAGTTAAGCCTGGATGGAGAACCAGAACATTCAAACCATGCCTTGGCCTGCTCAATCACCAGATCTAAATCTAATTGAAAACCTGTGGAAAATCACCAAAGAAGCTGGTGGAGAGCATGCCAAGACACATGGCTGCAGTCATCAAAAACAATGGTTATGCAATCAAGTACTAACTCCTGTGTGCATCATGTGACTAAAACAGACAGAAAAGAAAACATAGAATGCCTAAAAGCACTGCTGTGGCAGTACAATGCCATAGCTATAGATGTTATGGATGTTAAGAACTTAAGTGATTTTGGTTATTATCAAGAAAACCATAGAAAATGGCCTAAACTCTATCAGAATCACTGACTTACATTGTGAAATGTTCCCATTAATCTTTTAACTTTATTCCCAATAGTCTATTCCTTTCATGTAATAGCGTGTCTCTGGGCTGTGGTGCTTACAGCAGTGTATGTTTATATTAGAGCTTCCTTTTTTTTTTTTTTATCCAATTATATTTCAGCCATCATGTGATGCTGGGGTCACAGAAATCTGCCCTGAGGTCTTCAGAATCAGAAGTGCAGGCCCCTGTAGCTTAAAATGCATTGTTATGAAACTATTGCTTTAACCAATCAAATTGAAAGTTGGTGGTCCCAGGGACCGTAAAATATGTCAAATTTTCCAAACACACAGCTTGAAAGACAGCTTATTGAGCCAAGACACGACATGTTTTTTCAGGGAGATAGTGTGCTGAGAACCCTGATGTGATGCATATGGTGCAGCTGTGGCTGCAGTGAAAGGAGACTTGTTGAATTGTTTTAACTGGGTTTCTTGCTTTAGTGGCATTCACTCTTGCTACATGAGATATCTGTCTGCAATGCAACGTCCTGTTATGCTGCCTGTCTGCATAATACTGATGGTTTCTATGGCCGTGGTGTCATAATGACGACACTTGATTCGTAACCAGGCAAGGCTGCTATAGATAGTGCAAATATTCACCACGCTATTCAATTGTGCATACTGTATGGGAGCTAATGGACTTTCCTCTAATCAAATATGCAGACTAAATAGACCTTATTTGTTTTATATCAGATTTGTTTTGTCAATACATACAGCATCTGAGTGCATGCTTAATGTATTGACCCACATGGTAACATGTAGTGCACATTTTGCTTTCACAAGATCCATTTTCCCCTCAGGACAACCACTCTTGGGCTCTACACTCTCTTTTCTGAAAGTACCGTTCCACTCCACTTATGCATGTCAAAAGGCATCTGTTATGATAAGATGCTCTGTTGCCACTGCCACTCGAGGGGGAAGATGACGAAAGAGAAAAGAGGGGAGGAAAAGAGGAAGGCCAGAAGCAGTCTTTGGAAGAAGGCACCAGTAGGGAGGGAAGGAAAGATTTTATTCTACTTAGTAAAAAGTATCAGTGGAGAAATGAGTAACTACTTCTAGAGCAGAGGGATATAATTAAATCAAAATAGAAATAAGAAAAGAGAGAAAACCTGCTGAGGAAAGGGTGTATATTGTAGTTTAAGGGGGTCAAAGAGCCATTTCTTTATATTAACAAATCGTTTTAGCAGCTTGACACACTGAGGCCAGTGAGGGCCAAATGTTTTAAATGACTTTAAGACAGACAAATACGCAGCTAAAATGTTAATAATGATACCAGCTTAACAACTTTCCTCCTACATTTGACCCTTTTTAAAGCTGCAGTAAATAATATTTTACCAATGGATCAAATATCTGACAAAAAAGGTGTCAAAAAATGATTTTGAGGGGAGGTACATTCAGCCCTAAACTTTACTGAAGCATATTTATCAGCAAGTGAAATATAATATTGAGTATAGTCTTCTTATACGATTTGTTAACACTGTAACATAAAAACATTTAAAATGTAACAAAAAATATGGACACATTCATTATTGGATCCTGTTTCTCACACAAATGCTTCAAACAAAGCTCCCCTACCCTGAATAGGTATTGTTGAACTAGTCATATTGATAATTTTTTTCCGTTGCAGCCGTTGTGTTGTGTTGCGGCTTATTTTGTAGTGTTGCGGGTAATTGTGTTGTGTTGCAGCTAACGCAACGGAAGTTGTTTGCAACGGAAGTGTCCTCATTAACAAGTCAAACAAGCAATGACTCTTTATTTGTAAATCAAAGTTAACAACCGCTTTAATAGCGCATACCGAGATTAATGGACACTATATGCCATCAGTATTTTACTTACTTTCGAGTTGTTTACAACATTCCCCGGCTTCTGCCCACTTCGTGTGGTTGCACAATTCACAGTATAACTTCCGGGTAAAAAAAAAAAAAAACAACTTACGTTGCAGCCGTTGTGTTGTGTTGCGGCTAATTGTGTTGTGTTGTGGCTTTTGGTTGTGTTGTGGCTTATTGTGTTGTGTTGTGGCTTTTGGTTGTGCTGTGACTTATTGTGTTGTGTTGTGGCTTTTGGTTGTGTTGTGGCTTATTGTGTTGTGTTGTGGCTTTTGTTTTGTTGTGACACTTCTGGGCCACCGTACATAAGGCTTACTAACACCAAAAAGTTTCCCATGACAAACTTCATGTGGGGGACAAGGTGTGGTACTATATCTTTAGATAGATACATAGAGAGATACATTAAACCTTTATTGATCCTGCAGCAGGGCTGCAAGGTGGCTCGGTGGTTAGCACTGTTGCCTCACATCAAGAAGGTTGCCGGTCCACGTCCCGGTGGGGACACTGGAATTTTTTTGCGTGGAGTTTGTATGTTCGCCCTGTGCAGTGTGTGTTCTCTCCGGGTTCTTTGGCTTCCTCCCACACAGTCCAAAAACATGTTGAGGTTAATTGGTGACTCTAAATTGTCCGTAGGTGTGAATGTGAGTGTGCTTGGTTGTCTGTCTCTAAGTGTAGCCCTGCGATAGACTGGTGACCTGTCCAGGGTGTCCCCTGCCGTCGCCCTAAGTCAGCTGGGATAGGCTCCAGCCCCCCCACGATCCTAGTGAGGATTAAGTGGTGTATAGATAATGGATGGATGATCCCGCAGCAGGGAAATTTTAAGTGTGACAGCAGCAGAATAGAAAATAAGAGCAGCACACAATGCACACAGTGCACAGATATAAACAGATTACTTTCTCCTTGTAGGAGAAGTATAAGTGTTAACAGAAACATTTCTGTGAAATTGCACAGTATCCTTATTTACATTGTTTGCATTGTTATCGCATGGTGGGTGAACTGAACTGCTGGGAGCAGGCTTGATTGTACAGTCTGACTGCAGCAGGAAGGATAGACCTGCAGTATCTCTACTTTAGACACCGTGGGTGAAGCAGTCTGTCACTGAAGGAGCTGCCCAGTGATCTTACTGTTTCCTGCAGGGAGGTGGGAAGTGTTCTCCATGATGGACAAAAGATTTGTCATCATCCTCCTTTCTCCCACCACCTCCACAGAATCAAGGGGGCAACCCAGGACAGAGCTGGCTTTCTTGATCAGTTTACTTAGTCTCTTCCTGTCTGCAGCCGTGATGCTGCTGCTCCAGCAGACCACTCCATACAGGATGGCTGATGCCACCACAGAGTCATAGAAGGTCCTCAGAAGTGCTTCCTGCACCCTAGGGGTGGGTGATATGGCAAAAATATCATATCACAATTTTTTTTTACATGTATTTTTGAGACAAGTTTGCAAGTTTCTGGTCAGAGCAACCAAACCATTTCTGTATGTGAAGTGATTTAACTGTTCGCTGTGTTGCCATCCAACATGCGAACCATCTCTGCAAACTTTGCAAATTCCTTTTTTTTGTGCTTTGTCATTTCAAATCAAATCAAGTTTATTGTCATTTTGCTGTACATACACAGTAGTACAGGCAAAATGATAAGAGTGTTTCTTCAGGATCATTTAATTAGCAAGTTTTGCAGAATGAACGTCTGGGATAGGCAAGGCACTAAATGTTCACTCTCGCTGTCTCCTGAAGGGGTCGCTGTGTCCATGCACGTTGAACATGGTGAACCTCTTCAGGTCCTGGTAGGTCTTCATGGAGACACACACAATGGTGTGACGACGGTGAAGATGCTGCCCAGTGCTAGCTGTCTGTCTGTTCGCCCGGAATAATGTCATCCCCTCCAGTTCTGTATCCATCTGGGATGTTGTCATGGAGCCATGTTTCTGTTAAAGCAAACACACAGCAGTCCCTCCACTCTCTGTGGGCTTCTCCCAGCAAACGTAGCTCATCCAGCTTGTTGTCGTACCATTTGTACTTCCTTCTCTCTCGGGTAAATGCCAGCGTCGTCTCCGATGGTGTAGTACAGTGCTCTCAAATGTTTTCTGTCAGGCCCCCCTTCGGAGGACAAAAATCTTTCGGGCCCCCCCTTGCCTTAAATAGTCATGAAATGAGCCAGTTTAAATTTCCTGAAATTAAATACCATGAGCAGTCAAATAGTGCAGCAACGACTTGCTCAGTGATCAGTAAAAGTAACAGGGGAGGATAGCCTTCAGTTTTGTGGTGGTTGTCTCATCAGTCATTGTTGACACCAGTACATTTTACCGATGTTCCCTGAACACCCCACATGCTGCTCCCATAGATGCTACCAGGTGTCTGCAGTGCAGCTCCTCTGACAGGTGAGCAACCAAACATTTGTTGGAAAACAGTGGAAAGCGTGTTCTACACAAATTTGCCTAAGTTGAAAAGTTTTCGATTAGCAGCGTTTTTAGCTCTCCATGCGGCTACCGCTACACACACAAACAAGGAGGCAGGTGAGAAACTGCGTCACTGCCCATAATTCGCTATGATTGGTCGATCAGGTTGATGACGTAATATGTCTGGTGAGTCGGTGCATTAGCATAGAACTGCAATTTATAGAATGTGACGATCCATACGATCTCCTCGCTTTGGCAGATCGTCTACAAGTTCTAATCATTCACGATCTAATATCGCCATATCGCTCACCCCTACTGCACCTCGAAGGACCTCAGTTTCCTGAGCAGGTGCAGTCTGCTCTGACCTCTCTTGAAGCGTGCATTGGTGTTAGCAGTCCAGTCCAGATTATTGTTCGAGTGAACACCAAGGTATTTGTAAGAGTCCACAATCTCAATATCTGTTCCCTGGATGTTCACTGGTGAAGCAGAATTGTGTCTGTTCCTGCTAAAATCCACCACCAGTTTCTTGGTTTTCACCGCGTTGATCTGAAGGCAGTTCAGCAGGCAGCAGACCACAAAGTTCCGGTTGAGTTCTCTGTACTCATCTCCATCAGTGATGAGGCCAACAATGGCGGAGTTGTCAGAGAACTTCTGAAGATGGCAGTTTGTGGTGTGATGACAGAAGTCTGCAGTGTAGAGGGTAAAAAAGAAAGGAGGCGAGGACATTCCCCTGTGGGGCCCCCGTACTGCAGACCACGTTGTCTGACACACATCTTTGTCCAACTAACTGGAAATGCTTAACCAATCAGAAAAAAATCTTGCTGGAAAATCCGTCCACCGCTGGTGTGGTCCTTATGCGATCACAGACAAAGTCTCTCCTGTGGTCTGCCAGATCAGCAAAGGCCAAAGGGAGCCCCCTTTCAATCAGGTATACTAAAACCAGATCAAACTAAACAAAGCCTCCATGGGACTTGTCGGGGACAGTTGCGCCCCAAACCAGAATGAAACCATAAGGAACCATGAACATCCAGCAGTGTAGACAGGAAGAAAGTGTATTGAAAACAGATAACTAAATAACAACTAATCTTGGAATCAGAAACGTAGATTTGTAAATGTTTCCCAATCCCACACACTCACACATCAATGGCGACAGACTTGTCTTGCAAGATGCAACTTGGGGTTCAGTGTTTTGCCCAAGGACACTTCAGCATGCAGAGGGGCTGGGGATCAAACCACCATCCTTGCAATTAGTGGACAACACACTCTACCACCTGAGCCACAGACTGCCCTGTAGAGTCAGATCAGATAACTACAACAAACCATGAAAGGATCCCTAAACACTAATGTAAACAAAGCTGTCTGTAGGACTGAATGAATATATCACTTTGAATCACTTCAGGAGGAGGTGTCTTGTTTTCAGTCAAGTTCACTGCCTAACATTTTTTAGTGACATCTAACGACCCCATTGACTACAAGTAGGGGTGAAACAAAGACTAGTGAATGCACTTGCTGAATATTATACCAGTACGGTCTTCCATAATCCTACTAATAATGAAGGTATTTCCCATTGGGATGATTTGTCTACTTACTGTTTTGACGTTCCTGCACACCCTGACCTACAGGATGACCTACACCAGGCGTATTGATTACAAATTGTCAGCTGCCGACACAGAAGTTGTTTGTCAGGTTCAATCCTGAGACAGTATGCAGGAAACACATTTCCACCACAGCCAAGCTAACCTCTTGGGCCGGCACTCGCTGAAACACGGTGATTGTAACACATGCCGAGGTAGACATCACACGAATCAACTCAGCTTCAAAAGTTTACCATCACTCAATCACAACTGAGCAAGATAATTAAATGAGAAAACCAATTTATAGGAGACAGACAAGTGGTAAATGGTTGTATATAGCACCTTGCTACCTTAGTGGTACTCAAAGCGCTTTACAATGTGTTTCTTATTCACCCATTCACACACATTTATATACCAATGGCAACAGAGCTTCCATGCAAGGTGCCTGCCACTGGGACATTGCCACTGGGGCCTGCCGAGGACACTCTGACTGTGGAGAGGCCGGCGATTGAACCGCCAACCTGCTCTGCCACCTGAGCCATAGATTAGCCTCTGCCCTTTTCTATTTAGCATAGGAGTCTCTTCTGTCAACGGCGTCAATATAGCTTCCATTAAACGTCACATTGTTGCAAGTTGCAGGCTGAAATTCCTGTAATCCAGGATTGATTGGACCAACAATGGGAACAGTTGCAGACCATGAAAGACACAAAGACAAAGACAGTACAAGGCAGAGTGCTTGACACCCACAGTGGATGCTGCTTCAGACTATAGGTACAATGGACACGTATTGTCTTCTCTGCAGGACAACTATGCTCACAGTCAGCTAGTAACAATGCTGATGTCTGATGTGCTTCAAGACATCAGCTCCTCTAGTGGAAGATATCCTAGTTATAGCCAGCACGGACTCAGTGACACCACTACAGGCCCATTTAGACGACACCTGGGGCAGTTCAGTACCAGAGAGGTTGCTTTTTTTTTGGTTTGTTTTTTTGTTTTTTATCAACCTACCAATAGTGACTTCCGAAAACATCTACAGACTAAACAGACTTAGCAAATGATCGATCCTGGCAAGGTGAGACACACATAGTCACCCTGGACTACAGTTAGTGGCCAATCTAGACATGTGCACTCTCACTAAAGACATCCAACACTTATGCCCCAGTAAACCATTTGTATGTGAAAACACAGGCAATATTTGTGGTCTCATACCCATGACCAAAGAATCACAATGTCATGCACCCCAATACCAAGCCACTGAGAAGTGAGCAAAAGTAGTGGGAAGTTGCTGGCTGGTTAATACCCCAGCAAACTCGACTCTGGCTTATGGCCTATACAACACCTCTTCTTGCATGGGCTACCTAGAACATGACATCTTATTTTATGTAGATGACCTAGCTCTCTACCACCTGAACCCTGATCAATATGACAGTAATTTACTATGTCAGTCAACACACCTTAAAATTAGATTAAAACACCATCACTCAAATATAGTATGAGGGCAAAAAGATCATTGATGTGAGCCCTGTTGATAGTGTCCTCAGAGAAATTGCCTCTCACTTTGGCATCGCCTTCTTTTATGCCAAACACTCCAAGGCTTTACAATGTAAGCCAGACAAACACAACGAAAAAATAATTTGAATTTTTAGATGTAAGAAACAGGGGCAGGACCGTACCCCCAAGGACCTTCAAGCAATTAAGGAGGAAACTAAGTTCAAGGGGAACAATGTACTGCATTTCCCTCGCAATTCTTAAGAATGGGTATGACTGAGAAGTCAATTAACAATAGCCAAAGAACTCCTACAAGGACTCCCCTGTTCAGGAGTAATATGCATAGCAATTTATTTCCCCTTTTTGTTTCCATACTTACTCAGAGTATTAGTACACTTCTCTTTTTTTTTTTTTTTTAGGTAGGAATATAGTTCACTTTTTAATGCCACTACAGCAAATCAACCATATTATAATTTCTTGATTAAGATGTCAAAATATTATTTAATTCTAATTTAATCATTATGTTAATAGGGTGTGTATAATATTAGGTGTACTTTTATTGTTTGGTCTTTTCCTGTCACTGTCACCCATAGGTGAAAATTATCAGTTTCTTTTTGCACGCAAAGTGCACTAATTTAACTACCTTTCCTTTCCTTTAATCACTTTATTTAATGAGGCACAGAAGTAATGCATGCCTAGAATTTAATATTTTTTTTATGTTGTTGGTGTGTGCTGGTAACCAACTGGAATTAAGCATTTGTCTCATGCAACATGCTTGCTCTCTTTTATTAGAACTACTGGGTTGCCATCTTGGGACACAGCACAGCGTTCATCTCAGTGCATCCATTAGGTTAGAGAAACATGTTGATTGGTGGCAAACCTGAAGATGATGTCAAGACTGATGTTGTGTCTGCCTAGTGTCTGATGTGACTGGAGGATGACCAGTCACTGCAGCTGTTGTCTGGAAACTACAACACAGAGATAGCCCTGTGGTGTGTGTAATGTGATAACCCTGCTGTGTGTGTGTGATGTACAATGTACAAATGTGTAAGTGTGGATGTGTGAGAGTATCATTTTCAGTTTGTGAGCAGATGCTTGCCTCAGTGAATACATCTCTGTTTCTTCCTCCCTCTCTCTCCCTCTCTCTTTCTGTCTGTGTGTGTGTGAGAGAGAGACAGAGAAACAGAGACTAAGTGCTTTCTGGGAGCAAATTCACTGTCAGATAACTTAGACTGATCCAATACAGTGTCTGACATCTGTCTTATAATTGCGCTTAAAATTGAGGCCTTATTTTCCCAGTAAAAGAGACAAAACTGTTAAAAACTGATGAAAGAGTAAATGTGTATATTCAGAAATAGCAGATTCTATTTTAGGAATAGATGAACACAATTTGCTTGCTTAAACAGACATGCTTCAGTTGTTTCAGTGAATGAAATGACTTTTAAGAATACTGATACCAGAATAAGTCATCATCTTCACCTGTCTGAGACAATCGCCCTGTAACTACACATTTGTATTGCAATCGGAATTTTATACTATAAAGGGTGTACATGTTTGGAACAGATTTCTTAAATACACGCTCTTGACATTTTCTACAATTTTTTTTTTTTTTTTACAAAAAAACCTTTGTGAGCATAGACTGCATTTTATAAGCTGTGTGTACAAATTCATTCCTCTTTTTTTCTGACTGTTTTCATATTAACTCAAAAGTATTAATAACAAAAAAGAAATGGCCCGATTGAAATACTCAGCATAACTCAGCAATGATGGATACAAAATGTCTTTGAACAGAGGCATCTCAGGAACTGTGTAAGTGGATCTACTTTGTTTCTACACAAACTTGGCAAACAGCGACAGTGACCGGTAAATGTGTAACATTCCTTTGGTATTAAAGTCTAAAGTTCAGTCCTTGTTTGTCTTCCCAAACACAACATCATGATGAAAGGAGTAAACTTTGCAAATTTGAACCAAAGTCTTCATGAACGTCTGCTAACATCGGGTAATCTGTAATCCTTGATAGACATGTAATGCATAACGTTGCTGTCTTCAGTTATTTGCTTAAGGGTTGACTTTGTGATTGCACCAGAGGTGACTTTTTTGTTATTTTTTATGTCCTCATTCAGACATTAAAGCACATTTATAGAGAGAATTACATGTTTAGGCAGTATTTACCCTGTCTTGTTATGGAGATGATGTAATACCACTGGTAGATGAAAGATAAAAAAAAAAGAAAAGATAAAAAAAAAAGATTTCACACAGGCTGCATCAGTGATACATTTTTAAATGTATTTTGACCTACAAATTATGACCATGAGCATGAGCGATGCTTAACTTGTCCACTGAATACCCAAATAAACTTTCAGATCACTTTTAACAGTTAAAATCAGTATCATCACAAATTCTGTAATAGTACACAAGCAAAGTTCCAGCTTTTTGCTAAATGATCATACATGTATAACTTGATCAGCCACAACACCCACCAGCATGTGAAGTGAGTTACACTGACCATCTTGTTACAGTAAAATGTTCTGCTGGGAAACATTGGGCCCTGGCAGTCATTAGACATGTCTGCCCATCTAAACATTGTTGCAGACCACATAAACCCCCCATTGCAACAGCATTCCTTGACAACAGTGGCCATAGCAAGCTGTATTAGCATTTAAAAGTTAGACTGGAAATATAATTAGTTTTTTTCTAGTCAAGCAGATCATTTCAGATATCCACAATGCAATTCGTTCTATCTGCTGTTGCCATTTTACATTTCCACATCATCATTCTTCCCAGAACTATTATGTTGACTAGTCAAAACTGAACAGCCATCTCTTACTCTTGTTTTGGCTTGTCAGACTGGAATAAAAGTTCAGACTAGTCAAGGTGTAAATGACTAGCCATAATTACACCAGCAAAGCAATGTATCCCACCACAACACAGCAACTGACCCAGCTTCCAAACTTCAATCCAATCCAATTAAAAATATGTAGGATGCTTTGGAACAAGCATGATCCACGGAACCCACAGAACCCAAAGGATCTGCTGCCAACATCCTGATGCCAGCTACCACATGACCCCCCAAAAGGTCCCATGTCCAAACCCCAATGGGTCAGAGCTGTTTTGTCGACACAAGGGGGGCCTGCACAACAGTAGGCAGGTGTTTTTAATGTTGTGGCTGATCAGTGCATGTGCGGCTGGCATGAGTGAAAACTGAAAATATAAGAAAAGGGACAAGTGGTCTGAACGTATGGTCGTATGAGGGTTAGTTTGCTCCACCTGGAAAGGAAAATGCACTTTTCTAAACTGGTCTGATATGAGAGAATCAATGTGAGTATGAGGGATTCCTTTCAGGTTTTCTTTTTTGTATTCAGGTGAGTTCATCATTTTGGAGCATGAGAGATTTTTCTTTTTGCTCTTGTAATAATCTTTGCACTCATCTAATTGCATTCAACTCATCCTCCACACTACAGAAGCAAACTGTAAAACAGAGCCAATGCAATACTTTGGAACAGACTGCACACCGTACTCTGTCTTTGGAAAAGTGTCTTTCCCAAAATTCCCAGCTCACTGAAAAATCTGCTAACACTTGATATGTCCAGTCACTGCTGTCTCAGGACATTATCTCACAGGACAAAACGAATCAAAGTCCATTTAATGACACATTTAGAGACATAGCATGGACATCTGTGTATTTCAGGATTATGATTTACTATATGATGGATCTACACATTAAGACTCCAATAATGCACAAGCTCACTTGTACAATATTACAGTCATTAGCACTGACAACGTTTTCCCCTCCCCCAGCAGGAAACCTACTCGAGCTTCCTGGCAATGATGTAACATCAAATGGATGGGTAATCCCAGATTATGCACTGCACAGCAGACCAACAAGGATTGAGGAAGTGCTCATCAGAGCAAGAGTTGCTATTCACACACTTGTACAAGGCTCTCACATGAACACAAGGGAGGAAACAAATGCTTGCGATGCGCAGACACACACACACACACACACACACACAGATAGAGAGAGAGAGAGAGAGAAACTGTGTTTTGTTATGCCCTGACTGTTGTCCTTAAACTATTCTGAAATAAATGAAAACTAAAAAAAAAAAAAAACAGTTTATATGTGTTTTTGGAGAATGTAAATTGAGAGTTTACTGATACTGTATTCAGACAGCTTCAAAAGTCACCACTCACTCACTGTTCACACCAGTTCAGCTGCTGGCAACTCATTCTGTCAAGCGTTGAACTGCAGCCAGCTTCTCTTTATTTGCCAAAAGATGTTTGATGCCAGAAGATAATGCATTTCTCCTATTCAGTGGAAATAACCTTTTATCACCAGTTTCTTGGCGTGCTAATGTCATAGACAGCATGTAGAGCCTGTGACTTAGATTTCACTAATCTAGCAGTGACAGATCAGGGATTAGTCCAAGAAGTCATCAGTAAATAGAGACACAAACATTCTAGGAATCAGCCACTATGTCAGTTAGTCTTCTGCTTTCTAGATTCCTGACCGTCCTGCTTGATACGTTTACATCAATCCAAGGTTAACATGCATTGCTCCGACAGTCATTTAATGTGTTTGTTTCTCTAGATATGGCAGGAAAGTGAAGCCTGTGATTCCCTCCCTCCTTCACAACCCTACCTCAAAGACATTAAAATTAGCTACAACTAAACTACAACAGCAAATATGTGTGAAGGGGTATAAGCTTGCAGTGAATATCCAAATTGTAGTAACTACAGCATTATTCTACTTTTTATAGTTCTGTTTAGACTCTGGCAGCACTTGGATAAAGTTCAAGAAAAATGGTGGGCTTCTTTATTACAGAAAGTGTCCACTTGGCACATTATGTATTTATGTTTAAGCAATAAAACCATCTTTCTCCAACCTTAACCAAAGTGCTGTTGCTGTTAAACAACAATAAATAGACTGCATGTGAACCCTGATCATGAGACTCCAACACTTTGTACACCCGCCATCCACCCAGACCACCTCTTGCTGGCCCTGATGCAGCTGATAACTGCAGCACTTCACTGATGAAACACAGGAATAAAACTTGTCTCTGATCACAATTCAAATATGACTGGGGGAAAAAAAATGATGTGTAAAAACTGTATTTCTTGGAGACGGGCTTGCAACCCAGGCCCAGAAATATTCGCCAATTACCCTTCTACATTTGGTACAAATACAATCACATCTGTACATTACTCTGTCACAGGTATGTCATTCATATGCGTGTACTATGTCACTATAGCACCTGACACCCAAACAAACCCTGGTCAAAATGTAATCAGAATGTATCTACACAGTGTGTTCAACACAACAAAATTTCAGATAGGACACTTTGCCAGATTTAACCATTTATTCCAGAATCACACACATTTGTGTTTGGCAGTGACTCTGCTGGAATGATGCGCTGGAACAACCTGAGCAAGCACAACACAGACAGTCTCTGAGATCACAAACCCCCAGACAGAGCCTAAGGTTCACAGCATTTAAATTAGCACTGTACGAACATGGAAAAAAGTCAACTTAAATGGTCCACATTATACAAAATCCGGTTTACATAGTTGTATAGTACAATTATGAACCACCTGTGTTCTACAGTCCCGCGTAATATGAGAAACTACCATTCTCTTAGTTCTTTCCATCCTCTACAGATTAGGAGGTGTATATCTAAATGAGCAGGTCAGGTTTGCAGCATGCTGAGATCACAAATTCCCAAACCTACACTCCCGAATTGAGCAGATGAGCAGCATCGCCTAGTAAGGAAATGGAATTAAATAAAATTAGCCTATGTGTAGCAACAAGCCTGTCATATTTCCTTTGAATTCATGCAAACTTGCATGAGCTTCTCATCTGAATGCAGGGAATCAGTAGCACGCTGAATGAATGGATGAACATCTGGCAAGACACGAGTATGGTGACTTGATACAAGGGAAATATACAATGTGAGATGTGAGACTATGTGTGGCGTCAAGCATGACGCATTTCCTTTGAATTCTTGCAACCATGCATGACCTTCACATCTGGATCAACAACATGCTGAATGCACAAAGATCAACATCTGGCAAGGCAGTGTTATTGTGACTTAATACAAAGGAAATATACTTAAGTTGGAGAATGAATGAGGGAATCAGCACCCAATTAGATGTAATTATAACAGATTATGTGTACGATAAAATGTTCATGGCCTTTGAGCAATATTTGATGACATTCAGACACACAAAAAGCTTATTTGCTGCAGGGGATGAGCGGAAAGAATGGGCTATGTAGCTTAGGGCAGACAGCTCAGCTCTGCATGGGATGGCGAGGCGAGCAAACCAAGGCCTGGGCAGGGCCTTTCCAGAGTCCATGTCAAACAGAGGCTCATCACAGCTTGCATTGGTCAATGATTCCAGTTACTGAGTGTTGGCATTGAAGATCAGCACACCCTTATATTAATATTAATCAGCTTTAAAAGCATAAGGTTAATGGATTGTTTATGCTTATCTTCAGCGAAGACAGAAATTGCACAGTCATGCAGGGGCATGAAATGAACTCCCCACATCTAACAAGCAATCTCAGATGGTATCTACATATGGACATCCAGACCTTAAGTGAGAACTGATGCTGAACCAACAAGAGTAAGATGTTTATTGTAGTATTCTAGGTGAACAGATAGATGCAATAATATCCATTCCCAAGCAAGCTAGAAATTGAAGACTCAATAAGTATAGGAGGTGAACAAGTAGAGAAGTGGAATATATTTGGACTCAGGTGGAAACGTTGGGGCACGGATGTGACTGAGGAGTGCTCCTAATAATGTTGATTGATGCTTTGTTGTCACAAAACACAATGAGTGTGTTCTCTACCATTTATCTTCCTGCAGGACAGGAAAGAGATTCTAACAGAGTGACAGGGTGGAAGCCAGTAGGCAAGAATAAGAGCTCCTTGGCCACATGTCTGCAAAACATTAGTTAAAAAAAGAACCTTCAGGGGACCCATGATTCTAGTATGTCATTATGAAAGAAGGTAATGTCGATAAAGTGTCCGTAGAACAACGACCCACTGTAAATCTGATTGTGAGCCTTCATGTCAAGATACGCTGACGAGCAACTTATCCACAGTTTAGGAAGGTTGAGAAAACAGGAGGCTATCTGTTTTTACACAGCTGCAGTTCAAGTTTTGTGAATTTTATGCAAATGGAGAATTCCCTTCAGTTAGAGTGAGTGTCTACCTAAATTTTGACCAGGAAAGTTTTGTGAAAAAAGGTGCCATTAATCTTGAGTCCGCTTCACAATTTCTACTCTGCATGAACAGTTTATACTTAAAAATGTAGGCGTTTTTGTCTTCTTTCACACAATGTAAGTCTCATTACCGAAGAACTTTTTTTTTTATAAATCACCTCAGAGCAAAGAGTGTGCCAACCCAAACTCTAATTCACTCCCACTGAAACAATGAATTTCTCTAATCTGCCACTAAATCTCTTTCACATAGTACATACATGAAATGACACCAGCATGTTCAAAACAAGATTATGCTTCACACAGCTGAAGATTTTTTTCAGTAAGACTTATAGTTTTTGAGCTGTGACTGTTTGAGAGGGTAAATCCTGGTGTCTGCCCTCTGGCTTTGGCTCTGTCTCCTCTTTTCACTGCACTGAAACAGGTGATTGGCAGATTCAAGTCCTTTCTCTGTTTAGTATCAAATATGACTGCCTCCATTGACTATGTATAATGTCATAGTGTGCTCTATCGCCAGAACATATCTAACAGCAGCTTCAAGGCAAAAAAGAACACAGCTGGTACTAATGATATTAGCAAAGCCTTGATACACGTTCTACCATGTCCCAGAGCAATATCCATAAGCCATAGAGTGTTTCACGAGGTAGGACCACATC
>NW_007578521.1:31826-55114 GCF_000690725.1 Stegastes partitus | reverse complement strand
ACACACACACACACACACAGACACAAACATTTGACTAGATAATTGCAACAGGTTTTCCTTTCTGCCTGGCAGGTCTAGCCAGCATGACCAACATTGAAAGTGAGAGTTAGTACTAATGGAAAGGTTTGGTAACACTAAGGTGTAATAGCTTGCTGCTTGTCTGTGCCTGTGTCTGTGTTGTTATTTCTCTTGACTGTGAAGAGATTTTTCCCTGAGATCTCATACAGTGAAAAGGTTGTTTTCTCAATGCAGGGCCAAATAAGTTCATTTCATTACAATTCCTCCTTTGTTTTTACAGCTTCCACCTGAATTTTGCATCTCCCTTAGTATTTTTTTCAGTTTTCTGTCTGGCTTTAAGAAATTATATACCGACCCAGTGTTAGTCTCCCTCTTTGCAAGTGCAAGCGAATCAAAGCTAAGGAGTAGTAACTACATTCTGAGAAAATTCTGGCCTACTCTTATTATTTCCCTGAGTGTGTAGTTAAACTGCAAAGTTCGCTTCTAATTTTTGCCAAATATAGATGGCTGTGTAAGTATGCTGCTTAATCCTTAGTACCATCTAGCATATTGTTTAGCATGTTACACTGTTTTGCAGCCCGCTTAGAAAAGCAACATAGAAAATCAATTAGGTTTTTAATATATTTGAACAGATGTATCATAGTACAGAGACAGCACTGATGAAGGTCATGAATGGTCTTCTTATAGCTTCAGACAGTGGACTAGTTTCTATACTTGTTCTGCTGGATCTCAGTGCTACATTTGATACAGTAGATCACAGCATCTTAAGGAACTGCACTAAATTGGTTTAAATCACATTTATCAGACAGATTCCAGTTTGTTCATGTGAATGATGATTCTTCCATCTGCAGCAGAGTTAGTTATGGAGTTCCACAGGGTTCTATGTTAGGACCAATATTATTTCGTTTGTACATGCACCCTTTAGACAACATTATCAGGAAGCACTGCATACATTTCCATTGTTATGCAGACGACACCCAGTTGTATTTATGTATAAAGCCAAATGAAATCAATCAACTGGACAGACTCCAGGCATGTCTGAAGGACATAAAGGCCTGAAGAAACAACTGAGGTTTTTGTATTTGGCCCTAAAGATTTCAGAAACACACAATCTCACCAGATAGTTACTCTAGATGGCATTACCTTGGCCTCCAGTTCTACTATAAAGAACCCTGGAGTTATTTTTGAACTTTTCTGACACACCTCGTATCTACTGTGGGGCGGTCAATGTCCGGTTGTAAAGTTATGAATTGGTTGACTGGAGCTGTGCTACTAAATATGGCCGCTCCAGCCTTGTGATACTCCCCCTGTGACATATTACAAGAGTAATGTTCGCTTAAAGTGTTTGCTGGCAATAACAACACAACAACATGGCCAACAGTAGTGGCACAGTTTACAATGTACCCTCAAATCTTAAATCTACAGGGTGGAAGACTTTCAGATTTTTACAGAAGGATGGAAAGTTGAATAAAAGTCTGGCCATTTGTAAAATGTGTAAAACTGCAATTAAGTGCAGCGGTAGCACGACTAACCTGAGCAATCACCTGCTGAGATGGCACGGAGACACCGATGCAGACGACAAGGGATCTGTGGATGCTAGTGCTAGCAAAGCTAGCATGAACAAGAATGCACAAGACAAAAAAACAGATTTAAAAGCTCCCTCCAACTTAACCACAACTCCGCGAGGTCCAAGGTAATCATGGCATCTATAGCCTCGTCTTTGAAAATAGGGCAGCAGACTTGTTCGCTTAAGATAACTCAGAATAGATTTTACAAGTTAAACAGACATTCGCAAAATATTGATGACCAGCTAGCATTACGTAACATATCCGTAGCTTAAGTTAATTGGGCCCGGTGCCAACTCAGTGTCGCTAACATAAGTAAACTAATTGATAGCATTAAGCTAACATCCACATGCCATGATGTAACTGCTGACCACATTTTCAGATGAACTTGTTGAAATATTTCTCTATGAAGAGAAAGACACCAGATGAAGACGATGCTAGTCAGGCATCATTACCCTTTTACTGACTCATAAATGATCAAATCAAATCAAACTTTATTTTATTTATATAGCACCTCTCATACAATAGAGCAACGCAAAGCAGTTTACAGCATTTAAAGACATTGTTAAAGAAAAAAACAAGAATGGTGATGGTTAGGTAAATAACTGTATTCACACTTGTAAACAGATGTGATGTGAGTGTAAATTATCTAATGTTAATGTTTTATGTAATCGTATTTTTATTTTTAGTTACTGTATTTTACTGTATATTTATTTTTTACTGTATATTTATTGTTGTTTTGTTGCACCAACCCACCAGAACAAATTCCTCGTGTTGTGAGAACTATACCTGGCAATAAATCTGATTCTGATTCTGATAAGACAAGTAACATTAAACAGGGAGAAGCAGTGGAACAAAATGAAGGACAGCAGAGAACAGCAGGAGGAGAGTCGAGTGAAGGAGCAGGAGAGAGAGATGAGAGTAGAGGGCGGCTTCTTGAGCTACCCAAGTTGTTAGGATGTGACTATTTCAAAAAGCTGAAGGTAAATAATTATCATGCTGCTGTGTAGTGTTTACATTTGCATATCATCACTGCAAGTCAGCATATAATAATAGATGAGATGTTGGAGATCTTGGCTGCAGTGGTGGAAGAGCCAATCCTCAGAGACATCCAGCCCTCTGTGGCTATCGGACTATAATCATGATTGTGATGAGTAAATAATTAATTTTTCAGCCCTACTACTATGTTAGCCGTTGTAATAGGCTAGCTCACCAGCTCAGTATGTTCCTGCTGCACCTGCGCTCTGATCACCAAGGGCCTCATGTACAAAGACTTGTGTGGATTTCATCCAGAAAACTCAGTACGCACAAAAAAATCCAGATGAATAAAAGTCAATCCAAGAACATTTCCTTGGTACATCCCACTCAGCGTGGAATTGACCACACATGTTGGAGTCCCAGACTCCTCCATCTCCACACCCCCAATTAAATGTGCAAATTAGTATAAACAGGGCCGACAGGTTTCTGCATTATCAGATAACAGTAACAAGCCATGAGTAAAAATGGTCAGAAGAGGAACTTTACAGAATGTGAGTTGGAGACGCTTGTCAATGAAGTCGAGGCCTGTAAAAATATTCTTTTTGGCATGCTGTCCTCTGGCATCAACAACAAACACAAGAGGAGTGAGTGGTAGAGTGTGTGTGAGGTGGTGAATGCTGTGGGGTCAGAGCAGCGCACACTTACAGAGGTCAAAATGAAGTGGTCGGACATCAAGGTGGACGTCAAGAGGAGGACTGCTGCCAAAGCGTGGCCAAAACAGGCGGGGGGAGAGAAGAGGATGAACTCACCCCGTTTGAGCAGAGAGTCGCCGCAATTGTGGGTGACACTGTTCTCACAGGGGTGGTGGGAGCACATGTGGGTGACTTGGATCACCCCCGAGGTAAATATATACCTTGGTCCAATCCATTAACATACATTAATGGGGACAAAATATTTGGAACATTTTTCAGCATATTGCACTCCAGTATGTCACCACCACCCATTACAACCTTAATAATAACCACTAGGAAAAACTATAACCTTTGCAACAATGTAAACAAAAACTGAAAATGCAAAAACTTTGTTAATGTAGGATGTGTGGCAGAGCTGATGTATTTGACTGCATTGGATTGGACAAGTGTATCTAATGAAGTGGCCAGTGAGGGTATATGTATATAGCTTGGCAAAAAGGTTATAATACTAAATCATGTTTTTTGTGTGATTCCAAAACAATGGTTTTCACTCATTTTGAGATTTTTTTTTTTCAATTTTTGTTGATTTTTATGTTTTGTATTTGAGCTATTTCCTCATCCAATATCACACTCTCTACACATGTCCAGCTCAGTCAGGTTCAGCGCAGCATTGTGAAGTGGTCCTCAACTATTAAACACGTCAAACTCACACACTCATTTGAAAAGGCAGCATGCAAGCGTAACTGCCCGTTGCAAGAAAAAAAAAAAAGTCCAGTGTGGTCAGCACCTGTATGGGCACAGGTAAGACATGGTTCCTGGGCATGTTGTGCTCCAAAAATGGCTGCAGTTCAGTGCACAGTTCCAAGAGGATTGGCCTAGGGAACCAAGCAGCTGATGATCCAGTCGTCGTCCTCAGGTCTCTGGAAACCTGTTCTCTTTGCACTGCTCCATTGGCAATATCCTCCAACAGTGCCAAAGCTGCCATTGTTGTTAACAGTATCTTCTGCACCATTTTACGCATACTTTGATCTCCACTCATCTAATTGCAAACAGTTGGGTGTGTTAATTGTTCATCTGTGTATCTCTGATGTGCACATCACTTTGAGTAATGACCTTTTTCACATTATTGACAGTTTCCCAGCATCACCTCTAAATGTCGCCAATGGCTCAAAAGCAATAGAAATGTGCATACGCCAGTCAAGAAGTTGGTGTGGAGGACCACACATTTTAATGATCATTTCACTCTTGATACATCTGAACGTGAGCGTGGAAAAGTGAATACGCCACGTTTTTGTGCGTACGCACCCTTTGTACATGAGGCCCCAGGTTGAGTTGGAGCTCTAACTCTGTGTTGGCTGATAAACGAACATCAGCTCAGGAGCTCGTTTTATGCAAAAGACAGGAACAGACTGACCGAGTCACAGAGGAAATAAAACTTCTACTTTCCACCACTATGCCTGACACAGTAGCTGCATGTGCTGGGTAAAGTGACAACAAAACAGCTTAATGATGATCGTTCACTCGCACCAATGCGACCACTTGAAATTTTAAATGCACATTCTTAAAAAAAGGTTGCATGTGCAACTATTTTGGTCGCAGTCTGGAGCCCTGTTACAAACTATTCACTTGCAAATAAATACTACTTGCACACAGAGTATAGCATGTATTGCATCATTTCCATGTTTACCTTCATGTTTTAATGTAATCACAACTGTTAAACCAAATGTGCTTGTTCTATATATGTTCTAGTGTCTAACCACAAGTATGGTGAATGTCAGTACAGAGCTTCTCTGCTTGAGAAAACATTTCTCAGCTTGAAGCTTTAGCTCAGTCTACATTCTTTAGTGTATCTTCTGTATTGGTAAGTAAAGTGACCATCTTGATATCATGGCATTGTTGATACAATGTGTTTACTCAGTTTAGTGTCTCTGAATCAGTACTCCAGGTGTTTGGAAAACAATCATGATATGCTGTATTTCCAGAGTATTTTAGATGAATAATAACTCTTCTGTATGTATGTCATTATGAATACAAATTGCTCTCCTGTGTCATTCATAGATCTTTAGTATTTAACAAATAAATCTGCATGATTTGCCTGAAAGGTTCCTCCTGTCCTGGGCAGGATTACTATTGCAACAACACATCATCAGTCGGGTAAAACTAACCTGTCTCACAGCGATCTAAACCAGCTCACATTCCCTATTAGTGGTTGGTCTGCATGATTTGCCTGACAGTCCCTGAAGATGCATCAGGTGATGAAACCTAGAAGAGCAGAAGTGAACTGTTGCCCTAATTATCCACCAGGACGATCCAAAGAGAGCCCAAAGGAGAGGGTGGCACCATGTTCCCAGGTGACCAAGAGCAACAACCAACAGGTGATTAAGGAAAAAATTACACAAAACATTACATTGTTTATGTGCTACACTAACATCATTTTCAATTATCAGGAAGTAACAATAACATTTAATTGGTTCAATAATTCCATTCTTGGTTTCACATTAACTCGTACTGTGTTGCTATAGACCACAAAGCATATGGTTTCTTATGCTGTTATTTTTAAATGTTTGCAGGTAGAAGCAGAGTCTACTGGCATCACTACTGTCCCACTGAGGTCCAGGATCATGCAGCATGGCTGATGACTGATGATGGACAAAAAATAAGGAATGTAATGGCAGACTTGGACAAGGTGTATCTCTTTTTGTTTTTTTTAAGCCTGCTCAAGAGTATTTTTGTTAGTTACATTTTATGATATATTAACTCCTCCCTGTCACCCTCGCCCCATTCCTGTAACCTAGGGGTCATTTTCGACACCAAACTCACCTTTACCAAACACATAAATTCTGTTACTAAAACAGCCCTCCACCACCTAAAAAACATCGCCCGCCTCCGCCCCCCTCTTTCCCTCCTCGCAGCACAAACTCTCATCCACGCCTTCATCACATCACACATTGATTACTGCAATAGCATCCTCTTCGGTACCACCTCCAACCTCCTCAATAGACTCCAATACATCCAAAACTCTGCCGCCCGCCTCCTCACCCACACCCGCCCCCGAGACCACATCACTCCTGTTCTTCAAAACCTTCACTGGCTTTCCATCCCATAATTTCAAAATCTTTCTACTCACCCATAAAGCGCTCCATAATCAGGCCCCCTCTTA
This sequence comes from Stegastes partitus, assembly GCF_000690725.1. NCBI lineage: Eukaryota > Metazoa > Chordata > Actinopteri > Pomacentridae > Stegastes > Stegastes partitus. The sequence goes on along the minus strand of NW_007578521.1, from coordinate 48,701 downwards.
CCTCAAATACATGCTCCACCCCTACACCCCTTCACGTACCCTCCGCTCCGAAAATTCCAACCTCTTGATCATTCCCAGGACCAAGCACCGGACCTGGGGGGGATAGGGCCTTTTCTGTCGCCGCCCCCACCCTCTGGAACTCTCTCCCACAACATATTCGAGACACCGCAGACCCAGTAATATTCAAATCTAAATTAAAAACTCATCTGTTCCGCTCCACTTTTCCCACCTAGGCCTAGGCTTTATCTTGATATTTCGTGCTGTTTTATCTGCTTGCTGTATTTCTATATTGTCTACCTTTGTATTTGTTGCTTATTGTTTATTGCTTTTTTGCTTTTATCCTGTGAAGCGTCTTTGAGTTTTTGCAAAGTGCTATACAAATAAAATGAATTATTATTATTAACTCAGACTTTCGGCTTCAGACTCTGTGTGCGTTCACATAAAGAGGGATGTTTAACGCGTCATGTGACTCTTCTTCTGCACTAAATGAAACGATCGTGTGCAGCAGCTTCAGTCAGCGCGATGTTTTAATGGAGAACAGTGAGGAATATAAAAAGTAATGATGGTAAAAAGTGCCACGACTGCAAATGGTGTAAGACAGAACTGCTGGTAGAAAACTGTTAAACATGTTCATATATAATATTTTACCTATGCAGTCTGACAGCTGCACGTTCAACTTTAAACTTCATATATTTAAACATGATCTTGTATTGAAGTACATTTAGGTCTGACACTGTCCCGTAATGCAGGAAATCACTTAAATTTTTTGCCAAATCAAAGCAAAACTATTGTTATTGATTGAATATTCTCTGTCATAAATATTCATACAATAATCCATTGTCTGTGTTCTATCAGCTGCAGCACCAGCAGGGTAAACAGACTTGACAACAAATCAGAGCCAAACATAAAAACATATTTATGTGATTTCCACATCGTCAACTAAATACATGTCAAGTTCCCATAGCAACGTGATATATATACAGTGTGTGATGCTGTAACTACAGCGCTTCATTCAGTGATATTAGTAACACACAACTCAGCATGTTTGCAGATAAAACACATTCACTTCGCTGAAAATCTGTGTCGCTTATAGTCAGGAAACGACCTGGTTAAAGGGAGACGCTTGTAACAGCCGATTTAAATCTGAAACTCTGAACATAACCTGCTCCCTACCAGGTTAGCTCCACAGTGTCAGTTACCATGGAAATCTAAGGTAAAAAGAGAGCCACCGTTGTGACAGTGAAAACTCTGACTTTAAGCTCCACATACCTGATAACCCACTAATCTCGCTTCATAGTACAGCATTCTGGTCAATACTGTTTTGGACTCTAAAAATGTAGAAAATTGTCTGTCCTTTGAAACAGCCCTTCTTCCCTCAGTGCAGTCAGAAAGGCAACTGCCACGCTTGCATAGTCAAAATCCCTTAACCCTTAAGAGATCCTTAAATACACACATGTGGGATAAAAAATGTCATTTTCAGTGGTCTCAATGGGGCATTTTTTTGTCACAAGGATCAAATGTGTGAGTTTTTTTTTTATGAACCTGCTGACACTGCAAAAAAAAAGAACATAGCATCAAAATCAATGCTGCTGCCAATCATTGACCCATCTCAGGGCCTAATAATAAAAATCAAATGTGTCGGTTTTGTGTAGCTTAGGCATTTTATGCTACTTTCAGAAACTGACACAACAATTTTAAAGTTCGTTAAAAATGAATATCCTCTGACAAATCTGACATGTATTCATTCAACACAGCCAGAATACCTGGAATGTCCCTAGGGCTTCTTAAGGGTTAATGTCAAAATGAGAAACTATATTAAATGTACCCTGAAGTTGTGGAAATCTGGAGGCTGAATAAATGTCACTTTTTTGGTCTGTATGTTGTAACTGAGGCTTTATTTGTTCTGCTTCTGAGGATGTGGAGGACAACCAGGAGACCGTAGAGCAGACTGTCCTGGGAATTTTTGCAGTAAGGAAGGAAGGTGCAGAACGCACAGATGCCCCTAAAGATGTAGGAGTTATTATTGTAAGTGTGGAAGTGCTTCACAACCTAGGTAATGTACCTAATGCATTCACCATTTTATTTGGACTTTAGCTACCCATCAAATTTGAAGTACACATTTGAGGTTCTGCAAAAACTCTTTATGGAACGAGACTGCAACAACCTCCCATCAAAGACACAAGTGCTGAACAATAAACTATTTGAAGGAACAATATAGAGTGGACTATGAACATTAAAGACATTGTTGTGCCTGCTCTGAGGCAGCGGAGGAGAATTTGGAGAGGTTTCATCTGGAGACATCTGGCAGAAAGAAACGCATCAGAAATATCCAAGATATTAAGAAATATGCAAGATGTTCAGCAACATGATGCTGTCGTCACTGAAGACCCCAAGACCCTGTCCAAAAAATTCATGCAGCAGCAGCAGCAGCAGCAGCCTGAAACCACTCTGCTGCAGGAATGGTCATCCTACAAGCAGCATTTACTCACAGGAGCTTTTAAGGTAAACTGTTAACTCCAAATTAATGGGGGAGTTCAGCAGAAAGATGATGGAGGAACCTCTTTCATGACATGTCATCCCACTGTGTTTAATGAGTTTTAGGATAAGGACCAAGTAACAACGATGGAAAAACTGTCATCCCAGAGTGACGAGTGGCCACAGCTGTATCGCTCCATGAGCCAGCTGGCAGCCATTGCCCTGACAGTTCCCATCTCAAGTGTGAACTGTAAGAGGGATTTTTAAACAATAATAATATATATAATGTACAAATATATATACAATATATATAATAATAATATATCATCAGACACAGACTAGAAACAATTTTAAAATGATTAGGGTGTAGGAAATTGAGAGAAACAATCCCATTATTGTTCTATTTGTAGGTGAAGACTGACTAGAGAGACAGTCTGCAGGGGGATCACCTTGCAGCATGTATGCTGCTGAGCACCAGTGGACACCTCTTGGATAATTTCCAATGCGACAGAGCCTTAGAGTGCTTTGACAAAAAAGCCAGAAAAATCCTTGTTCTGATCCTGGGTGCAAACTTTGCCACTGATTCAAGAAATTATTATTTATTGTTTTTATTTTTATTTAATTGTAAGGTTTAATTTATTTGTTTTATTTTTTATTATTACATTCGACCCTTTTCAACTGGCATTCAATAAATAGGCTGTAAAAGTAAAATCTGCAGTCAACTGTCATTTGTTTACGCTGCCATGGCTCCCTGGAGAGCCTGCCCATGTTGCTAAAGTAATCCTTGGTCAGGGATCTCCAACTCCGGTCCTCGTGAGCTACTGTCCTGCAGGTTTTAGACGTTTCCATACTGCAACACGCCTGACTCAAATTAATGTATCATCAACAGACTTGTGTAGAACTTGACAACAAGCTGTTGGAGATCCATTCATTTGAGTCAGGTGTGTTGCAGTACGGACACGTCTAAAACCTGCAGGACAGTCGCTCATGAGGACCGGAGCTGGAGATCCCTGTCCTAGAAGAAAAGCACCGCCTCACCTTGCCTGTTTTGCTCACACATTAAATCTGGCCTCCCAGAACTCCTGTCAAGTGGACACTGCTGCAAGGCTGCTGGGAAGAGTAAGGAGGGTAGTTGGATTTTTGCACCGTAGCAGAAGGGGAGCTGATGTCCTATTGGAAAAACAGCAGCAACTGGCGTTGTCCTCCGACAAGCTCCATCCATTGGAACAGTTCTCTGGACATGTTGGAACTCTTTTTGGAGCCGCAACCTGCAGTTTATGACACACTTCTGTCAAAGGAGCTCAGAAAAGGGTAGGAGATGAATACTCTTAAGGAAAATGACATCTGCAGCGCTGAGTGAACGTTTCGTGTCTTATCCCAGACGTGCATTCTGCAAAACTTACTAATTAAATGATCCTGAGGAAACACTCTCTCATCTTGCGTGTACTACTTTGTATGTACAGCGAAATGACAATAAACTTGATTTGATTTGATTTGAGGACACAGTCAAGGTGATGGCACCTGTCAAAGTTGTGACCACTATTGTGTGTGAAGAAAACCAGCAACAATTTCAATGACTGCCCCCCTCAGAGCAAAAGAAGGCGTTTAACAATGACTTTGAGAAGCGGTACATCTCCATGACTTCCTTTACACAGCATCTGCTCTCAGCCCGTGCTTCAAAACATTGCCATTCCTGAGTGACCATGATGCTGAGAAGATCTTCACAAGTATGTCAGCTGAAGCTACGGCCCTGCAGAACAAGATAACCCAACACCAAACACACTCATTCACTTCAAACAAATAAATTAATGAAATGTGTTTTAACATTCTGCTTTGAAAACATTGCTATCACAAAGAGAACATAAATTTTAAACCTCACAACAGGGGGAATGATCCTATTACGAGTAGAGTAGAAGAGTGATTTACCCCATGGTGTGCAGGAACATACGAAGAAAATTGTAATAGCTGTTTTCTGTGACTTGTGTTACTTCATACCTTTTACTGTCAGTATACACTGTGCTTCATACTAAAGACTTTTACCAGTTAATGAAACTTTTAGTTTATGTTTTGTTTGTTTTTTTACAAGGAAGCAGAGACTACAGACAATCAGGAACATCCAGTTCAGACAGATCCAGCTCAGAGAAACAGTCTACATGGAGATCAAGACAGTAGCCACGGATCCAGGGTGAGCCAAAAGGTGGGTTTTTGGTTTTGTTTTTTTTGTTTTTTTTGGTTTTTTAATCCTCTCTGAGGTATAAGTAGCTTGATACATACCTAATATAGATGTGACAGAAAACTAAAGAGTCATGACAGCAAAACCAGTTATATACATACATTTTGTATTCCAGATGCAGACCCTCCTTGTAAAAAGGAAAGTGCAGCACTGGAGCAGCTGTTGGGAGAAATATTTGAAGTGAAAACAGCAGCAGCAAGATCTTCAAAGGACAAGGTCAGTGAGGAGATCATGAGGCACAGAGAGCGTATTCCTTTGGCCCTGAATGACAACCCACTACAGTAGTGGAACACACAGGTGGATCTACCTCTACTGCCATCTCTTGCAAAGAAAACACAGAAACCTCTATATACCAGCCACCAGTGTGTCATCAGAAAGAGTATTCAGCACTGCAGGAGACATTGGTTCTGCACAACACAGTGTACTACGACATGGTCATGTTGATCAGTTACTTTTCCTCAAAAAGAATCTCGACAAGCAAAGGTGTGTGTGAGATTATTATACTTACGCCATCTATTTTGCACAAGTATAGTAAAGTGAAAGAAAGTGAGTGTGCAAGGATGCATTCATATTTTGTCTGTCAAAAGACGAACTAAAAACAGGAATAAATGAGTGAAAAATAAAAAAAAGGGGATAATATGCTCCTGTTGTTCTGTTTTGTTTTTCATTGTTGGTGGAGATTTTGCAGTGTTCATAGTCCTAAAGATAAACAGTATTTTAATTTCTACACCTTATGAAGCTGCTGTTTAGTTTACATTGTGGCACTTTATTGTATCTTGCACTTATATTACTGTCCCTGTTACACCTGATGCACAGCTTGCTTTTTGTTCTCTATATTATTATTGCCACTTGAGCAAACAACAGTACAAAAACAGTAATTTGCCCAAAAATATTTTGTTTTCATCCTCTTTTATAGTTTTTTTTCTTCTCTATTTTGTGCCAGTGGTAGACATTGAAATGTTTTCAGTGTTGAAAAGTTTTTGCAAAGTTTCTGGATTGCAATTTACTGAAGGGGTTAATGTTAATATTTTCTTATATTTAATACAGCAGTCTGTCTTATGTGTGTATTCGAAAAATGAACACAATGACATTGTTCTGACCTGATACATTTCTCTTTAATTTTTTTCACCACATAAATAAATTTAAGCTGCATCGCATCGTAATGTATTCAAATGTATTACGAGTGAATCATATCGTAATGTATTAAAATGTAGCGTCATTGAATCGTATCATAACCCATGTATCTAGATTCGTATTGGATCGCCTCTTTAGATAGAGATGCACACCCCTAATAGACACAGAAGTGTGTGTACCAACTGAAACAGTCTTCACCAGCCGTTCATACATAGTTTTCTCACAGAGGGTAGCAGCAGCAGCGCTTTATCCTCTGTGCGGGGGCTGGGCCAATCCCAGCCTATCCCAACAGCAAAGGCAGGGTACACTCTGGACAGGTCACCGGTCCAACAAAGGACAAACACAGAGAGACAGACAACCAAGTACATATTCACACCTACAGCCAATTTGGAATCAGCAATCAACCTGAGTATGTCTCTAGACTTTGGGAAGCTGGAGAACCTGCACAGGGAGCAGATGCAAACTCTACACACAAAGATTCCGAGATTTGAAGGACCGTCTAGCTGTGTCTATATCACTGCTTCCCATATCTTCTCTTCCATTCAAACATCACACTGCATATAGAATTAACTGAAGCAATGTTTTATCTTTGTATCTGTGTTGCTTTTCTGTGATTTTTATATGTCATATGCCATGACCTTTAGTATTTTTAAGAGATCCTGAAGTGGTCTTCAAGGCCTTTGATTTTGTCTGGACCACCACAAAAATGTGTCTGAATCATAAAGATTTTGACTCTGGAAGGTTTGAGGACAATCTTCCACTCAGCCAAAGTCTAAAAACGCTCCATATAAACAATGTCGCATCCTAAGACAGCTAACCCAAAACCTTAATCCAAATGGAACATCTCCATGTCAGATGTTTACTGCAGGATGATCTTTTACAGCCCTCTTGGAGACAACAGGACATCTCCAACCTCCTAAAAGAACTCATAATGGTCAAAGACAGTCAATTCTGAGGATGACCACTTTGACCTCCTGACCGTCTTCTCCTCCTACCATCCAGAACTTTCTATAGAGGAGTGAATTAGTCGATTTCAACAAGTAAAATTAAGGAACTAACATCACAAGAGTGTTGTCTCTGGACTTCTGTCATACAAAATAAAAAAATAAAAACAGAAACTTTCTCCTTAACATATATGATTCTAAAGATGATTCTTTCAGATCTGAAGTTACAGTAGATATTGAACAACTGAACAATGATTAAACAAATCTCCCTGATCCTGCAGCTTCAATATGTTAATATCCCTTTCTCTCTGCTAAATGGATGAATTTAGGAATTACAGTTGGCTTCTCAATTCCAAAATCATTACAAGTTCATCACCGCTCTTCCAGTCGCTTCCGGTGATGATGACTGCTCCAGTTTTTCCCAATTGCTAAACCCCATTCTCTGAACCAAATTCTCAGTGGCCTAAACTAATTTTTCGTATCAAACACCCTTTTGGTCAAACATTACACACTGTCCAGGTACTTAGACTCAATTTACAAAACTCAACTGCTCTTTTTTTTTGCTAAACCTTAGACACACTCTGAATCACAAAACACATTTCACACCATGATGCACTTGTGTTGCAAAATTGTAAACACTGGCAGCAGAATGCGAACATAACTCCAACACAGCTGTCATTTTTTACATACAACAACCCAAACTTGAACACACGTTTCTAATGATGTGATCAGGAGAAAAGTCAGTTCACAGAGCCCAGGTGGCACATCAATGTACAATGGACAGAAGCATACAGAGAGGCAGAGAAGGAAGAGTTCGTGTGAGAGGTGGTGGATGAGGAGGAAAGGGATGAGGAAGAGGCCGAGGAAGAACAAAAACAATTTACTGAGTTACTAATTACTGAGGAAATTCAGATAACTATTGTACACCAAAAAGAAAGAGTCCAATCCAGTTTGAGGAGGTTTGTCTGTAGCCAGCATCACCAGGAAATTCAGGGAAGAGAATAGGTAATTGTTTTTTGTTTACATTTGACATACAGAATACTACACTGTAAGTACTGTAATGTTCATTTAATGTTTATTTAATATACTATTTTTACTGGCTGTATATGTTTGTAAGTGTATTTGAAACAACTGTACAGAGTACCCTTTGAGTGCAACTCTGAAAGACTCAAAGATCTGAGATATCAGTATGTGCAAGTGTATCAGACACTTTCAGCACTGATTCAGGTATAATTCTCCACCATCATGCAAACCTGGGGCCATATAACACTGAACATCTCCTCACATTTCTGGGTGGTCTACAGAATATTATAGCTTTGCGTGAGGAGCTGGATCAACAAGTACATCCTGTATATGTCATAGTTTGGAACAATGTGAGCTTTCACCGTGCTGTCCTGATGTGTGAGTGCTTCACCAACCGGACTACAACAACCAGCGCTTCATCATGATTTCCTTCCACCTTACAGCCCCTTCCTGAATCCAATAGAGGAGTTTTTCTCTGTGTGTGATTGTGATAGGAAAGTCTGGAGTTTTGTGCATGTAGTTTGAGTTTTTGGATTTTTTTGATTATATACATGTCATTAAAGTATTTATGTCCTTAAGACATACTTTCTGTTCTAGTAGCATATTTGTTTTATCTGTTTCATAGATAAACTAGAAGAGTCCTCGGAGAACGCAGCCCTCTGCCAAACAGCTCATTTCCACCATATTGTGATTTCCAGCCAATGTTAAAGTTCTGCATTCATTTTATCCACACTATTAGATTCATGGATAATCAAAACATAGCTTTAGCATTGAATTAACATTGATATCATTAATAACAAGCTGACTGAGTAATGAACGGTTGTTCTGTACTCTCAGATATTTTGTACACTGACGTTATTTCTGCAGTTACTTTCTGGCTTTTAAGCTGCTCGCTAACACTATGCTAGTTTGGCATAACTACAGAGATGTTATTGCTAACATAAACAGACAGGGAGTAGCTTAAGCTAGGTTAGCACAACTTCAGCAATGCAATGTAAATGAAAAGCATGACCGACGACCAACGAACTGCGCTCACTCCTGTAATGCTGTCTGGCTGCAGCTTCCTCCTGTACTACTGAGAGGACAGCGGTGAGGACTGAAGGACTGAATGAAGTCAGAGCTCCATCTAGTGGACAAACGGCGCAACGACCGCATTCTGCGCAACTGTGACACTTAACAGCATTTACTCTTATATGAGAAAATAACCAGATGGTGAGCCAGAACATCACCAAAATTTTGTCATCTGTTCATCGTGCTAATAGCAACGTTTCCTGAAAATTTCATGAAAATCCGTTAATAGCTTTTCCAGTTATCTTGCCAACAAACACACAGATAAACGCCAGCTAAAACATAACCTTCATGGCGGAGGCAATAAATAATAGTCGTCATTGGAATAACAGTACTTTTTTTTTCATTATTTGACCAGTAAAGGTACATTTTAATGCTTTTTTGTCTCTTTCTCTCTTTTAACATTGCTTTTCTTTTCTAATCAGGCTGGGGGGGGATTAGTATTCCCAGGTGAGACACTCAACACAGTAACATAATAAGGCCATCTGTCTGCTTGTTTTCTGCTCCACAATAGGAGCTCTGATGAATCCACTCCTCTTCCTCTCCTGCTCAACACCTCCTCTTACTTTGCTTCCAATTCTGCTTTTGTCATTTCTACAAATCAGCATGGCTTTCAAAGGGAGCGTCACTGATTTTGCACATCAAAGTGTGTTTAGTGTCTAAACAGGGAGCTGTGTGAAGGCTGATAAATGTACTTTAGTGGGTAGAGTTAGACTGAACTGTTTATCACACCTCTGTGGCCTGCTCTTTGCTGTACAGGCTTCAGGCTACATTAGCTGCTACCACTATAACACACCTGAATTAGAACCAAACTGTTACCTGTTGAGTTACAGTTGAGTTGGAAGCAATGTAGGTTCCTGGTTTTTGACAAAATATATAGTTCTGCTGCATCAAATCTGATCCTTTGTTCAAATCTCTCCACTGTGACATGATCGTCTTCTGAATGGCTCTTGAGATCTTTCGTAGGTTGTGACTTCTATCCAAGATCAACATGAGCTGACAGCAATAGTGAAAAGACATTCTATCAGTATCAAAAGATGTCTTTGTGGTGTCTACAGCACCTAGGTATCTACTCCCATCTAAACATACTTTGGTTTAGCGAACTACAATTAAAATTAGGGGCACCACACAGACTATCTGAGGGACTTTTATCAGGATATTTCAGATTGAGTATTCATAAAATGTGCCAAATCTACTTGTATTGATCAAACAGTCATTCATTGACCTCCAGTTTCCAAACAGAGAAATAAAAGCAGCACTGATGATAATTATACACAGAACATTTATTAACTACTGCTACAAACAATAAGACAACAATGACATAACAAAAACCAGACAGCGAATGAATGAATACAGGAAAACAAACTAATTAATTACAGTTTTTTTTCTCAAAACCTTAAACACAAATCCACAAACTCAAACTACATGCACAAAACTCCAGACTTTTCTATCACAATCACACTATCACCTCAAAACCAGTTATCCTGTGTTCACAACCAAACAATGTGTTCAGATCATACACTCAGCAAGTCAAAATATATTCACCACAGAGCATCCGTTTGACACTACAGAAAATAATTTAGGACAAAGCCTCCAGGGCATGTTGTTAACAGAAAATGCTTCTTTTCTTTCATTTTTTTTTTTTTTTTAATTAAAATAAAAGTGATGTCTACATTCACAGCCTTCATACCATTTTTTTAAATAAATGAAAAGCACATTACTGTACAATCAAAGTCACTGAAGTTCATTCTCCAACATCACATCAACACACAGACAATATTTTTCCTTGCCAGACAACAGAGGAAGAACCCTCCGGTGTGCCAAACCCAGCCTTGACAAGACTCCACAGTTAGGGTTGAAACCAGAAGTTTACATACACTGTATAAAAAGACACATGACCCTTTTCTTTCTACAACGTCAGAAGTTTACATACATTTCCTTGAACTGATCTCCTTTGTGAGTGGTATGATGGCTGGATGTTCCCACGGTGTTTATGCTTGCGTATAATTGTTTAACCAGATGAACACAGAACCTTATTTGAAGTGGAACGGTACCGCCCCAGTGGCAGCCTGTCACACCAAGTCCTGCTCAGTTTTTGAGTATTTTCTTGTTTGTTGTTATTTCTGTGTTTTCTTTAATACTGTCCTTTATACTTTTTTGCTCGTTATCCAACTGTGCACCATGGAGACAAAAGTGTATACGTTCACTCTGGTCTTTCTGATACTTTTTTCGTTGTTTTCCAGAGATCCCTTGAGGAGCCCTATTTTTTTTACAGTAGGGATCAACTGTTGAAGCTCCGAAACGCTGCTGTGCTGCCCCAGGAGAGACGTGATGTACCCCGTGAGTTCTGAGAGCCTGGAGCTGGTGCTTAGGTGGTGGAAACACAAAGAAGTGGTGCTGAGTCAGGCTCTGGCTCTGAACTAGCGCTGGAACCAGCTTGGTGGAAAAGGGGTAAAAAGAGAGCCTTTAGACCAGGTGACAAGAAGGAGCTGAAGACTGTGCAGAGCTGGGTGAATGATTTCAACCTATTCTTCAGTAGGTTTGAGCAGGCACTAGCCCATCCCCCCACCCAGCCACCCCTGCTGTAAATGCTGTCCTCTGTACATCCAGGTTGCTGCCCCACCCCCAACCCATACCTCTCCTTCCACAACTTTGAATCCATGACCACCCCCCACTGCTTCTCCTGCCAAATGTCCCTTTGTGTTCTTCTGTTTTTCTTATTTATATCGTGTATACCTCACCTCTTTAAATTATAGTTATTTGCTTGCTTTTCTTACTGTCACTTTGCTGCTGCTGCTGTAACGTTGGACATTTTCCCTTGTGGGGATTAATAAAGGATATTCTATTCTATTCTATTCTATTCTATTCTATTCTATTCTTGTGCCCAAGGATGAACCTTCCTGATATCTTGGCTGATGTCTTTAGTGTGTTTGCAGCAGTGTGTTTGAGGTGTGTCTTAAAGTACATCTACAAGTGTGCATCCAATTAATTCAAATGTTGTCAGTGAACCAAAGCTTCCAAAGCCATGACATCATCATCTGGACTTTTCCAAATATTTTGAATGCATAGTAATCTTAGTGTATGTAAACTTTTCATTTTGAAGAAAGTAATAAAATAAATCTCTAAAAATATTCTCTCTCTCATTATTCTGGCATTTAGCAAATAGAAATAATGTTGGTAATCCTAACTGACCTAAAACAGGAAAAGTTTAGTCTGACTTAATGTCAGGCAGTGAGAAAATAAGGTTCTATGTCTTTTTATACAGTGTATGTAAACTTCTGTATATCTGTATATCATCACAGGCCTGTTCCATTCCCTCCAATAAAGTTTCCCTGGTGTAGGGCTGTCGGTCATAGACCTTCCACCGCCACACAGAGAATAACTCCTCTCATGCACATGTGCCACCTGGGCTCTGTGAACTGACTTTTCTCCTGATCACATCATTGGAAACGTGTGTTCAATTTTGGGTTGTTGTATGTAAAAGATAACAGCTGTGTTGGAGCTGGGTTCACTTTTTGCTGCCAGTGTTTACAATTTTGCAACACAAGTGCATCATGGTGTGAAATGTGTTTTGTGATTGAGAGTGTTTAAGGTTTAGCAAAAAAAAAAAAGAGCAGTTGAGTTTTGCAAATTGAGTCTAAGTACCTGGACAGTGTTTGGCCAAAAGAGTGCTTGATTTGAAAATTTAGTTTAGACCACTGAGAATTTGGTTCAGAGAATGGGGTTTAGTGTATTAAAAACTATATTAAAAGCTCAACTTTAGTATCATCATCTTGTTCCTTGGTGCTACATAACCTGCTTGGTACAGACATTGCTGAAGGTAGTTTAGTGAACCAGAACCCCATGCCAAGCATACTTAGGAGATATCAGCACGGCCTCAGTGGAGAAGCTGCAGTAAAGCTGTCATTGCCTCTTGATAATGCACGTTAAAAACTTTGCTTCTTTCTCAAGGGTGATAAAATGACCTTTGAAAACCAGAACATTGCCAGGTTTTTTTTTTCCCCTATGGGCTGTGTCAGTGTATATGTCTGTATCTTACATCTAACCTAGACTGAAACACAAATGCAACAGTAATCAGGTGGAGTAGAACAAACCATAGTACCACTAACCAGAGCTAAAGTGTCCATCCTCTCACAGTCACACCACAGACAGTGCACTACATGTACAATCTAACTCTGAAAACCAAAAGGGCAGCTTTTTCAGACTTGGCAAAGAGGATATCAATTAAAATCTGAGTTCCTGTGACAGATAACGTGAAATGCCAGCATCCAAGAAAAAACACTCCTTATTTACACTCTGCTCACATTGTTTGGTCAGAACAAACCAAGACACAGTAAATCTGTTCAGTTCAGTGAATGTGTAATCCTGACAATGAACCATGGCAGTGGGTGTGCAAGGGGCTGCACGATTGCAAACAGTGTTGGGGAGACGACATTTATAAATGCCTGTGGATATGGTGGATATGCATGTGGTTAATTCTGATCCGAACTAACGTTTCAGGTAATATTTTTAGTTTTGTCTAAACCATTAAAGGCCTTTTGATTGTTTTTGCATTCTTTGTTCCTCCCATAATATGCCGATATGACTACTGAGCCCCCAGAGGACAGATAAAGAAACTGGATATTAGAGATTCATTTTTTTCTTTAAGCAAGACAACTACATTTGTTGTAGAGGTACAAGTATATCCCTGTCAGGATAACTGGGGATCTTCTAACTGTGAGCCTAACCATCCATCCATCCATTATCTATACACCACCAAACCCTAAATTTAGACATAGTTGCAGTAGGTAGCACTAGTTTTAAGATATCTGTGGGTTCTTTGAGACTTTTGCTTATTTAGAAAGCCTTAGAGAGGGATTTTTTTCTGTTCTGTCTGTAAATAATTTCTCCTATTTTAAGTCATATCGATCTCCATTTTTTCTGTTTCCTGTTTTGGTGTTTTTTTCAGTGATTTAACTCTCTTAGTTTCAACCTATAATCATCAGTGTTTAGAAAATGCAATGTAACAGAAAAACAACATGGACACACAAGCTGTAAATATATGCTGTAGATGAGGCTGCTGTGGCTCTTGATAGAGAAATAGGTTGTTTTTTTTTTATTATTAGTTTCCTTTAGATTGAAGAAAAAACAATGAATGCTGAATTGCCCACTTCATGCAATGTGTTTTATTTCAGCCAGATCAGCCCTTCTCTCAACAGAAGGTACAATCTTTTTTCTCTCTGCATATATAGACATACAGGGTTTTGAGCAAAACTCCTACAATGATTGAAAATATATGTTAATAACAATAAGGATTGGAAATGGTCGACAGGTAGCTGGAGCAGATGGCTGACAAGAGGGTCACCGGTTTATGTCCCGGTGAGGACACCAGGGATCTTTCTGTGTGGAGTTTGCATGTTCTCCCCGTGCAGTGCGGGTTCTCTCTGGGTTCTCCAACTTCCTCCCACAGTCCAAAAACATGTTGAGGTTAATTGGTGATTCTAAATTGTCTGTAGGTGTGAATGTGAGTGTGCTTGGTTGTCTGTCTCTAAGTGTAGCCCTGTGATAGACTGGTGACCTGTCCAGGGTGTCCCCTGCCTTCGCCCTAAGTCAGCTGGAATAGACTCCAGCCCCCCCACGACCCAAGTGAGGATTAAGCGGTGTATAGATAATGGATGGATGGATGGATGGATTACTGAACAAACAGTTTTACAAAATCTGTAGGTTTCGACCATCATTCATTCTAATCATATGTTATACTCAGCAAAACAAATGTCCTTCAACTTCAGTGAAGCCAGGCTATGGAGGTAATCACTTATCTCATTTACATGCAGAGTAGTACATGAATCACTGTTTAAATGCAGCAGGTCTGTCATTAGACTTCTTCCAAACTCTAACATTGTTTAGGAACCATTACAGAAATTAAATCATATGATGTCTTCTGACAGTTAAACTGATGACATTTCATGCTTTTAATTATTTCTGTCATTTATATCAGGAAATTTAACATGTCAAATGAATGTTACAAGGTCAGAAATTAGGCCAGAATTCGATCAAAAACTGGGTGAGGTCAGGTTATAAATGGTCAGAGTGCAAAATTTGATGCCTCTACTTTCTTATCAAATGATCATTCATTCATATCCAGACATCCCTGCCATAGCCTTGTTCCTAACATTGACAAGCTGCAAAATGAGCCAGTGTAGTAGTTTTTTCGTTTGTTTGTTTGTTTGTTTGCAGGACAATAAAAACAAAACAAAGGCATGCTAGAGCCCTAATATAAAAACACAGCCCTATAGATGTTGCATATAGTCCTTTTAAAGGTCACTGACAGAGAACAATTGATGAGAGACTGACTAAAGCTCCTATTCAAAAGTCTGCATGGGTTTTCTCCTGGTGCCCTGGTTTCCACTCACATGCTACATGCACGTTAGTGTTATTGGCGATTAATTGGTGATTTCAACTTGGCCGTAGGTGTAAGAGCCAGTGGTTGTCTTTTTGCATTAGCCCTGTGATGGACTGGCACCCTGTCCAGGATCCTGCCCCTGCCTCTTGCCCAAAGTCAGCGAGGGGGGCTCTAGCCCCTGTGGTCTCCTACAAAATAAAGTCCCTTTCAACCAAACTTTTAGTGCTACAGGAAACATTTACTCTCTCAACAACCTCATTTCCAGCTGCAGCAGGTGGCTGTACGGTTAGTGACTTAATGGGTAATGTAGTAAAGCGTTTATCAGAATCTCATTTCCCAGAAGCATCTTAAAGCTAAGAAGACTGAAAAATCAATCTTACAAACCTCTCTAAGCTCACAAAGGCTTTACAAGCAGTACTTTTTACAACGTTGTTGGCCAGAAACATTACTCCAGGTGTGGTTTTTGTGTCAGCTGTTGATGTGCAACCAGGGAACAGTCTGCTAGTATATTCAACATAACCAGCTTTATTAGGTGACAATATATCAGCATAATGTTTATTGTTTGGCCCAACCTACTGGGGTACAACTTAATCTACCTTATTTGTGTACTTTCAAACACTTCTACCTCTACCTGTTTGAAAACCAAAACGTTGTAATTTGCAGTCTGTGTAAGACAGGTTTGGACATTAAAGGAACCCTTCAAGAAAGGAACAGCCATGCTTCCTCTCATTTCAGCCCACAGGATCTTAAGCCCGGTGCAGTGCCACCCACTTCCCAGCTGACTGGAAAATGTGTTTGGGAAGGCTTATGAGCTCTATAGTATGATCTAAACACTGTCAAATTAGACTCTCAAATGTTATCTGCGATTCAGCAGTTACATGAACTGATGACCAAAATGTCTTTTCCCTCCTGAAGTCAAGATCAGTCATTTTCCTCTTTTGTGATATGACTGGAAACTTAAACATCCCTACGCCAACTGAAACAAGCAATTTACTGATCTAAAATATAAGCAGCAGTGTAGCAACTACAGCTTTAAACAACCTTTATCTCCTGGAATTGGTGCAGACTATGCTGGACTGCTGTGAACACATCACTGACAATATAAAAAGATGGTTGAACTGTCTGTGATGTCACTCACAGGATTCCTGAATAGCAGTTTTGAAGTTCAGTGGGCGACTCCGGCCCGTAAAACTTGACGAACCAAACAATGAGCCAAGAGTTGGAGTGAGTCATGCAAATGTCTCAGGGCTGTGGACTGCCCTGTGTGTTATTTATGCACATGTATGTCATATTAGTTGTGCAGAAGCAATACAATGGAATGACTGTGCAGTGATGAAGGTTAGACTATAGAATGTACAAACTCACAAAAACAAGTACACACTTTTGGTGCAAGGCAGTTTAGCGAAACAAAGACATGCAAGCTGTAAAATCCTTCCTCACGATTAGGTCCTATGGTATCATTTGTGTCTGCATGCTAAATATTACCAGCCCAGTGTTGCGAGCATCATGTCTACACAGGCAGCATAAAGGCTGTTGTTTAGTGTATTGGGCGGCTGTGACTCAGGTGGTAGAGCGGCTGTCCTATAATTGCAAAGTTGGCAGTTTGGCAGGGTTAA
>NW_007578521.1:16299-31116 GCF_000690725.1 Stegastes partitus | reverse complement strand
ATTTCATTTGTTAATGATTAGTTCAGACATTTACCAACAGCTGATTTCATGTTTTTTCACAGTCAGCAGGTGAAGATACCAGTTTAGAAGAAATGTCATTTTTACAAACACTGCACTGATTCAGACAGTGTTTTAAGTTCATCTTTGAGTTTCACCAGGTCTGATAATATTGTTGTTTTTTTTTTTAAATATTAATCACAGAAATTGTAAAATCGATTTTTTGTCAATCATTTATCGGTACCCTAACTTGAGCAGGTTTTTTTCAGGGTTTCCCACAGGAGTTGAACTTCAACATATTAAGGCATGTTATTACACCTTTACAAACATGTTGGTGAAGAAGTTGTTTGGTAACGATTTAGTTGGCAGATTTGTGAAAAATCTCATAAAATGCCCTTACTACAAGTTGTGTCAGAAAATTTCCAGGACTGGTGTCAGAAAAGATTTAGTTCAAATCCAAACTACAAGTTTTCCCCTTCAAAGTAATCCCCCTGAGTCTAACACACTTAACCAGCCTTCTCATGGCTCACACGGAGCCAGGTCGGGTGAGTAGGGAGGTTGCTCCAGCACGACAATGTTCTTCTCAGCCAGCACCGGATGCTCAGGGCATTGTGAACAGGCACGTTGTCATTGTGAAGCAGCTACGACTTGTCCTGCCACAACTCCTGCCTCTTCTCACGCACTGAATGAAGCAAACGCCACAGGATCTCTTTATAGACGTGCTGTTTTTTCTTTCTTTTTTTCAGTTATTTTTTGGCCTTTTTTGCCTTTATTTGACAGGACAGTAGAGAGAGAGACTGGAAAGTGGGGAGAAGAATGGGGGAAGGACCTGCAGCAAATGGCCATGGGCTGGATCTGAACCCACGACCACTGTGTCGGGGACTACAGCCCCTGTACATGGGTCACCAGCTCAACCAATTGAGCTATAGCGGCGGCATAGACGTGCTGGTTGATCGTCTGAAGGGGAAAACTCCTAGTTCGTAGTTTGGGTTTGAAATATATCTTCTGTGACACCAGTCCTGGAACTTTTCTGACACCCCTCCTAACCATTTACTTATGTTATACACGACTACTGTATATTTTTAGGCTTTAAGTCTATTTTCCTGCTTTTTACATGTATAACTACCTGTTTGTTGGAGGTTAAATTATGTCATATGCCCCCATGCTTCTTGTTTAATTTTGTTCTACGTTATGTTTATGTGTCTATTTGTGTCTGTAACTTACATGTGTGTTTGTTGCTGCTGGCGCCTCTTGGCCAGGTCATGTTTGCAACTGAGAACTGGTTCTCAAACATTTTTATCTGGTAAAATAAAGGTCAAATAAAAGAAAAACATTGAATTCACCCTTTTTGCTATTTTTAGGAGACTAAATTTCAAGTGAGCAAAGTCAACAAACATGCTTGTCAATAAACAAGCACAGTAAGTCCATGCACCACTCCACACCTGATGCATGAGGGTGGTGAGGTGAAGGACCTATCTGCACATGAAACCACAATGTTTTTCAGCACACCCTCCCGTGTGTGGAGGACATTCTCATGGGAGCAGTGATACATTGTGTATCATTGTGTAACATGACAACATCAAAATAACATGTTGACATAGACAGAAAAGGACAAGACCTTCTAGTGAGCATTGCAGAGGTGCTCTCACTGCCGTCTGCGTGAGATATTCAGGAAATTGATCCTGGGTTTGTTTCACTGCAGTATTTAAGCTAAATGTTTACTGTCAGTGTACATTTATTCACACTGTGCTACAACACCACAACAAAACACTTGTATTTATTTTAGTACCTATTGCTGTATGTGTTCAAGTGCAAAGCGGTGGGCTATCAATTACAGCTCAATCTGCTCCTCTACTTCCTATAACTTGATACAGTCAATATTTTCATCACATGTATTTTTTTCCTTTAAAAACACACCAAAACACTTATATGTGTAATTTAAACTTAACCAAGCACCTCACACTGTGAAAGTCATGAAATTCATTGCTCACATCTGTTTTTGACTTTTGTGTAGTGACGCCAAACATTAGCATGAAAACTTTCAGTACCCAAGAAACTAACTTTAAACCAAACTGATTTCCAATCATTTTACCAGACAGGATTTTTTTTTTTTTTTTTTTTTACCAGACACTTACATTTAGAATCTTAAGGATTCTGGAATTGCCCACAGACTCTAAGTAAGTGTCATCAAACAAGTTTGTGGATTATTATAAGTCTGTCTACTAGTCATTCATGAAACCCCGAGAAACTCAACTCACTGTATCCAAGTTCATATTTAGAATATTTTCCATGAAAATAATCCAGTTACATTTACAAATTCACATGGATTTATAGACAGGTGGCAATATTGCCAAAGCATCAAGGATGGTGGAAATCAAATCCTTACTGTCTTAAAATGACTTCACTGTAACTCTACACTTTAGCTTCATTTAAAATGTGCAGATCTATGAAGTCCCTGCTTCTTTCTCCATTCACCCATCTGCCACTCACCGCAGCTCCAGCACATAAGTTCACCCACGACTTGTTCAAATACTGTAAACTACAATGTTTCCATATAAAACCATTCCTGTTTTTTGAAACTGTCATCAGTGAACTGCACTTTCAGTGTGAATAATCTTTCATGTGTTGAATTTTCTTATCCTGACCTAAGTGATCATTGATATTAATAGATATACAATTGTGATCAAATATTTACATACTCTTATAAAGTCCATGTATATCATGGCAGTCTTGAGCTTCCAGTGACTGCTGTAATTCTTAATTTTCTATGATGATATATCTGAAACACGTGCGTCTTTGTCACATAAACAATGATGCATTTTTCTTCTCTCATGGACTTATTATGAGAAATTCTCATATGACATTTTTAGAAGTTTAGAAATGAGCTATAAACAAGTACTGGTGACCTTTTACTGTTCTTCCATAGAAATGTCTTGGTATACGGCATGACTGTGTGCTCTGCAGCAGACAAGAAGACTCTGCAGAACACTGCACAAAGAATCATCTGCTGCTCCCTCCTATCTCTTGAACAGATCGCCATGCACGCTACTTCATCAGAGCCTTAGCCATTATCACAGATTGTAACCATCCAGACCACCGACTGGTCAACCTTATGCCCTTTGGAAGGTGATATAGATCACTCATAACCCGGACTAACGGACTTAAATGCAGCTTCTTCCCCACAGAAACATGCACCCTGAATGGACTTTAAAGTCCACCAACATCTATCATGTTTTTTTTTGTTTTTTTAATGTACAGTCTGTTTTGTACTTTTGACTCCTTATGCTTTATTTATTAATGTGCAGGTATGTGTGTGCAGTTGTGTTTGTGGGTGAACGCATGACTGGTTGTAATGTGTGTGTGTGTGTCTCTTTTAAGCACTTTACAAGAGGAGTATACACAATGTTGTTGTATATTCTGTCCAATGGCATTGAAAGGCAGTCTTGATCTTGATCTTGAGCTGCTGGGTCAAATAGATATATATACAGTCATCCTCAGATTTATTCATACCCTCCCATTAAAGAAGGAAAAAACAACTGTCACAATGAAAATCACAACATTGCTTTGAATTGTGGTTCAACAGAAATATATATATATATATATATAATTATTTTTTAAAACACACACACAAGCAAGCATGATGGGACCTGTGAATTAATATTAACTCTTTGATCAATCACTGCCATCAAGTGTTTTCTCTCAGTCAGACTTCTGCACCTGTTGGCAGGTATTTTGGACCACTGCTCATCAGCAAATTGCTCCAATTTGTCCAGGACAGTTTTTTGTTTGTTTGTTTGTTTGTTTGTTTTATTCTTTTCAACCACAATTCAAAAACAATGTCTTATTTCACTAAATTATAATTTAGCTTTTTTAAAAAATATATATATTCTTACTTTTTTCAGTTTGTAGGTATTTGAGTGACTATTGTGAATTTTGCCTTTTCTTTAATGGAAGGGGATGAATACATTTGAGGACGACTGTACCAATGCTAGTATTTAGCTTAGCGTCCCTTGGGTCATTTTCACGCTAAACTACGACCTTCGTTAGCCGTGTTCAGATGCCGGCAGATGAACAGAAACAAATACATGTCTTAAAAGTACGAAAGCAACATATTTATAAGGTCTTTTTTTTTCTAAGAAAATGAACCTTTCCTACCTTTAAATGGCTTAGACACACTTAGACGTCCTACACTGCACAGATCTATGTCGTCCCTGCCTCTCTCTCCACTCACAGCAGCTGGAGCCAGCTAGCTAACTGCTCTGCACGCAACACTGTAAATGTACTTCATGCTACACAATGCCAAGTTCTAGTATTAGAGCTCAGACAAACATATTTGAAAACTGTTCAGAAGAAGTATGAAAAATATAGTAAAATCCTAAATTCTCCCTGTGGGGCTCAATAAAGAATTATCTTGTCTTATCTTATGAGATGAACAAGTAAAAAACAATTCCAGACAGGCCAGCACGCTCGCTTATTCTTTCTTTTAAGAAAATGTTCAGCCGGTCATATGTTTTGCCTGTGACAAGGTGGGAAGTGTAACCAAATGAGAAAGTTAGTCGCACCAGTAAAAAAAAAAAAATGTCAGTCTGGAGTCCTGTGTGGACACCGAGCGTTGTTCAGTAAACAGCTACGTATGCAGTGACGTATGGTCTGACTCTAACTTGGCTCCTGGCCGATGGAAAAGCAACCAGTTCTTTGGAGGGGCCAGATTTGAACTAACTAAGCACTAGAACTGGAACCAGCATGGAACTAGCACCTGGTTCTTCTTGGTGGAAAAGGGGTCGAGTCAGAGGAGGGTCGTCTTGGAGAATAGTGCAGCGACTTACCAGAGAAAAGCTAGACTTATTAGCTTAATGTAACTCAGAGTAGATTTTACAAGTTAAATAGACTTTCACCAAACATTGATGGCCCACTATTGTTACATAACATATCGGTAGCTCACGTTAATTGGGCCCGAGGCCAACTCAGTGTCGCTAACGTGAGTAAACTTACTGATAGCATGAAGCTAATAGCTACACGCCATGATGGAACCGCCGACTGCATCTTCAGATGAGCTGGTTCAAATATTTCTCTAAGAAGAGAAAGACACCTGCTGAAGATGGCACTAGCCACACATCATTAGCCTTTTACTGACTCATAAATGATGATGGTCTGGTAATAAATAGTGTAATAATATATCATCAGATACAAACTAGAAACCTTTGTAAAATGTGTAGGACAATGAGAGAAACAATCTCATTATTGTTTGTATTTGTAGGTGAAGACTGACTAGAGGAACAGGCTGCAGGGGATCAGCTTTCATCATGTGTGCTGCTGAGCACCAGCAGACATGATTTTAAAACAACAACTTATATATATGTATATATATATATTTACATTCAGCCTTTAAAAAGTCACTTTTAACTGGCCATTCAATAACTGGGTTGTAAAAATAAAATCTGCAGTCAAGTGTCATTTGTTTACGCCGCCACGGCTCCCCGGAGAGCCTGCCCCCGCTGCTGAAAAAAAAATCCTAGAGGAACACTGTGCTTTATTGGCATAAATATCACTTTACAATATTGCAAAAGCATCAACAATTGTGTAATTCACAAAAAAAGAACACTGGTGTCTATTTTAATGTCTGCTGCCTGTTGTTCTCATGAATGTTAGAGTCACGAGTCAAGCTGACATCTCAGTTTGTGGGATTTATGGAAGCACCTCAGTCACTGAACAAGCTTTTTGTTGTGTGCCGTGGTGTAGATGCAGGAAGAATATTCCATTATCTTGGCTGTATTATTTTAAGCTTTAGAAAGCACAGTTTCATTACATGCTGACAGAGATAATGAATCATTATGCAAACAAGTGCTCTTGTTAAGTTTGTTCATGAATTCTGTGGTGAATGAGAATGCCACATTTTCATGTTGGATTATATTTGTTGTAGGGATGCACGATATATCGGTGACCATATCGGTATCGGCTGATATGAGTGTTTTTTCCTGTATATCGGTATCGGTCCGATGAACAAATTTAGCCCATGTGAAATTGTCTAACATTAGCGCCTTCATCTCTACATTTGATATTGCTGCTATTTCACAGATGTTTTTACTTATATGGTCTTGGTCTTGAACGTTATATATGTTAAAATATATTTAAATATGTTTTACTTTTGTTACATCATGAAGAAGATTATGCGGTCTAATTTGGTATGGGCTTCTTCTGAATAGTTTTCATGTTCTCACAGTGCTTACTTATACTCATTTTTTGGTGTGAACAAAAATTAAATATTGACATTGGTAGTATCGGTTATCGGCGATATCAGAAATCTTAATATGGGTATCGGCCAGAAATTTTAATATTGTGCATCACTAATTTATTGTACAAACCAACCAGTAAGTACATCTTTGAATACAGCAGCATGTAAATGTTTTGCCACTTGTGGTAAATAGTTGAGTGAGCATGGACTGTCTCCAAAAGGCATTAAGTTCTTCAGCATAAGCAACATTTTTTTTATTTATTTCTGATGCCATTGTAGAATGAAACAAAAGAAATGAGCACCATGCAAAAGTGTGGGCACCCAAGGAGATTTGAGCTCTTAGAGACTTTTACAAAGGTCTCTGTTGGGGTTCAAGGTTTTGAACCTTTATTTTGTTCAATGACTTCCTGTGTGGGCTGCAAGGTGGCGCAGTTGGTAGCACTGTTGCCTCGCAGCAAGAAGGTTGCCGGTTTGTGTCCCGGTGGGGGCACCGGAGTCTTTCTGCGTGGAGTTTGCATGTTCTCCCCGTGCAGCATGGGTTCTCTCCGGGTTCTCCGGCTTCCTCCCACACAGTCAAGGTTAATTGGTGATTCTAAATTGTCCGTAGGTGTGAATGTGAGTGTGCTTGGTTGTCTGTCTTGGTGCGTGGTTGGTTGTATGTTCTGTGTGTGTTTGGCTGCTCTGTGGTGTGCTTTATGTTTTCAGGCTTGGCGGCGCCATGGCTGAGGGGGGCTCGCTCGTTATCCACCGTACCTGTCCCTCATCACAATCAGCGCTGCTCTTAAGGCAGCTTCTCCCCATGGTTCAGCGCTAGATGATTAACTCTCCCCTGAGCGGTACATCGGCCACGATCGTTATCTCGGGTTCTCGTGCTGTGTTTGTTCATTTATCTTGTGCTAACACAACCTTCTTGTCATCTCCTTCAGAGCCTTCTCAGCCTGACGTCTCCCCCAGTCCAGCCTTCACAAGTCAGCCACCAGCAGCAGCCCTACGGTTCCCCCACATTGGATTCATGCGTCACGAGCACCTTCTCCCCAGAGCATGGATTCCTCCTCACTGGAGCACTCCAACGGAGTCTCTGGATAACCTCTCAACTCCTTCATGAAGACCAGCGTGTGCCTGCACTTCCCTCTCCTGCTTCTTTGGTGTCCTTGCTCCTTTCCCGAATAAAGTTCCCTTTATTATTGTAACCTTTCCCCCTCTACGCATTCTGGGTCCATTTCCCACACACTAGGATCTCCCTCCCAACAGTCTCAGACCATAATTGGCTTGTTCAGGCTGTGGCTCGTTCACATCATGAGTTAACATGAATGTTTGAAAAATGTTACAAAGAACTGTGTTGAGTATTGCTAAACAGGCAAATCAAAACTCATGTTTGACTGCAAAAGGCCTTCAGACAGATTGTGCAGACTTGACAGTGGCACTTCATTGTTCTTCTGTGTTGAGACATCTTCACAACTATGACTTTCATAGAAGAGTCATCAGAAGAAAACATTTTCTGTCAAAGTCTGTGTCAGACGTGTGCAAGTGTACATCTTAACAAGTCTGATTCATTTTGAAAGCAAGTCCTGTGGACTGATTCAGTTAAAGTATAACTTTTGGACGACAAAAATGGGTGCAGAGTTTTATAAAAAGAACACATCTCCAACTCCTAAGCACCAGGGGTGGATTCATAATGCTTTTGGCTTGTAGCCAGTGGCTACATTTTACTAGTAAAGGGAAGAATTCTGGAAGCAAACATCACACCGTCTACAAAAACACTGAAGATGAAGAGGATACACAGCAACAAATTTTGGCCAACTCTTTGACCAAAACTTTTCACGTTTCCTCCAGATACTCCAGCTTCCTCCCACAGTGCAAAGACATGCCTGGTAAGTTAGCTGGTGATTCTAAGTTGGCCATAGGTATGACATGTGCATGACTGTGTGTCTCCTTGTGTTGGCCCTGTGATGGACTGGTGACCTGTCCAGGCCGTACCCTGCCTTTCGCCCTATGCCAGCTGGGATCAACTCCAGCTCATAGTATAAAGCAGATATCGTTAGTGGTTGGATCTGGCAACTGACTAATCATCAGGTTCCAGCGTTAGCAGGCACAAACAGGTAACTTCACTTTCAGATTTTTCTGATATCAATGGAACACTTGACTGCTATTGCTCAGTTTAATTTTCACTTTTCAAAGAACTATTGTGTGTCTATTACAAAGTTTAGGTAGTAGTGAATAAGTGAACAAGAGAGTGCCATTAACACAGCATGGTGATTGACGTTTTCTTGAAGCATTTCTCCTGTAGACTGCAACGTATCATAAGAATATGTCCTCATATGTGCAGAATTCAGGAGACGTGTTCATGGCCAAACAATGACATAAAGTGATTGTCATTATTTGTCGTTTTCAGTAAACTAGGTTACTATTAAAGCTGCATTTAGTCTGAGTACATACCTGTCAAAACTTGTTTGAGAACTTCAGCTGCTTACACTTCTCTACCTTGGAGCTACTCAAAGCATTTTACAATGTGACAGAGCGACCATGCAAGGTGCTGCCTGCCATCGGGAGCAACTTGGGGTTCAGTGTCTTGGCCAAGGATGGAGGGGTCAGGGATCGAATTGCAATCAGTGGACAACCCACTGTGCTACCTGAGCCACAGCTGTCCACAGGTGTGTGCTTAAAGTCATACTATCACTGAATGATTATGAAGGACAGACCACTAAGTGTCTGTAAATTTTGACAATGTAAAGATTTGTCAGCTTGATTTAACTGAAAAATGTGTCAGATGCTTATTCACAAGGCCCGTCCTCACACTCCTCTGACATTTGAGTTGTAGTATCCAACAATATCTGCAATTTTTGCATCTCCTTCCACACTATGACATCATACCCCCCATGTGATTATTTGAAACACCAAAAATCACTTTTGCTTTGAGTGTGTGGGGACTGCATATTATACAAACACCTTGCTGTTCCTAAAGGCCTGCAACACCAGCACACAACACTAGGGGTCTGTCTCCCCCCACCCCCACAGCAACACGGATTGCTCACAAATAAAGTGACATGACTTCATGACTTCACAAATGGCCCATTGAAGCTTCTCTAATCCTTAAAGAATATTTTTGCAGAATGAAGATGTCATGGTGAGGCAGCTCTTTCTCCTGTGCAATGGCTTGTTCTAAAGGGAGTGTTGCTGGAGAGCAGAAGGAGGAGGGAACAATGATTCTGCTCTGCCCAGAGGCCATTCACATATGGAAGAGCTACTACAATGGGTGGTAACAACATAAATGTCTCTCCCTTTATCCTTTAGCTTCTCCTTTCGTTGTCTATGTGCCATTCTTTAGTTTAGTACGGTTTCATTGCTTCTGGAACTTGTTGAACAGTTTTCTGATACAACTAAGCTTTGTCATCCTAATTCCAGGACGTGGGAAAGAAGGACAATTTTTAAAAAAAATCAAAAAGAGATATGGAGTCAACATCTGATCCTATGGAGTTAGTGCCTCTGGTTGACTGTAATGCAGTGAGGTTGTGCAAACTGTCACCACTTCCTCCATCACAGCATCAACTACCTTCGGATCATCTTGTGGTGGAAATGTGATATGAGGGGTTTCATGTCAGACTGCGAGCTTGACTAAAGTGTGGAATATTTTTGTTCTCTGAACGTTCGACCAAAAGACAACCAGCGACATGGTGCGGCTGAAGCAACAGTTGTGTGTGTGTGGCAGACATCTGCTCGGAGCGAAACGTGTGTTTAAAACATATCTTTGAGGTTAAGTCTGGGTTTTTTTTCTCGCTTTTCACTCTGGTCTTACCTTCTGCTGCCTCCTGGCCATGTCAGTGGGCTGTTTGGCGTTGAACGGATAGGCAATGCAGCGCATCACAAACACATACAGCTGGAGTCTCTTTTTCCTCTCCTCCTCCTCCCTCTGCATCTTCTCCAGGTCCTCCTTCTCCTTGTCACTGCCCACCGACGGGCTTGGGCTGGAGGGTCGGCCGCCGCCGCCGCCGCCGCTCCCGCGGCCCCGGGGCTGGACACCTCCGTGGCCATCGGCGGCTCGGCTCGGTGACAGTCGGGCTCCTCCGAGGCTCTTCGGGGCCGCCACCTCTTTACGCTCCACCTCCAGTATCTCATCTCCTTCCTCCTCGCTGGAAGACGGATCCAACATGTTGCTCGGGTTTGGATGGAGACTCTACCGGGTGCAAAGGTAAAACTGTAAAAGTAGAAAAAAGGTGCAGAGCAGCGTCAGCCGCAGGGAGACAGATCGGAGCAGCGGCGCTATGGAGACGGACAGCTGAGCGATGAGCCGCGCACACTGTTGCTTCTCAAGAAAAAACAACTGCCGTCAATCTCAGCAAGAAAAATGAAAGTGTTGTAGAGACTAGTTGGCTGCGTGACTTACAAGCCTTTCCACTCTGCCAGTCAACAGCACATAGGAGGGATTTATGATAAGAGCACATATAAAGGGGGAGGGGTCGCACAGACAACAGGAGCGACGCTGCTGCTGCTGCTGCTGCTGCTGCTGGAGGCGGAGGCTGGAGCTGACCGCGGTGCTGAGGCTGCTGCTCTGGGATCAGTCTGATCACACTATGAGCACAACGGATGAAAGGCCACCTGATGATCCAGCTGAGTCAAAGAGGACAGGTCCACACAGCAGCAAGGAGGAATCACAGCGCTCGGGCTTTCACAATAAAAGCTTGTAGACTCTAGTTTCAATTCTGATCGCAGTTAAATGATCGGGAAAAAATACACGAGGAAAAAGATTGTTCTGCTCGTTTATCCATGAATAGGCCTCTATATGCAGTGGATGATTATTTCAGTATCTGCATCTTTGTGTCCCACTTTCATTTAAAAGGAAAAATATATAGTCTGGAGCGTAACCCAGCTGGTGAGGTCGTGAACAGAGAGACGGACAGGGAGGATCCAGGAAAGTAGATTACATTGGACCTGTGTAAGCATGTTGCACCTCCAGCCAATTTAAAAACTCATGAGGTCATTTTCATGACCAGTTAAAGGTAAAATAGCTCCTGTGACTGACTGATTGAGGTTCCATCAGAAGTGCCGAGCAGAATAAAAGTTGTCATATAGCTTCTGATTTAATGGCGGTTTATATTTTAAGTCTAGATTTGATTTCAAATTTGATTTTTCTCAGTGATAGTGACACTTAATTTTAAACAAAATGTGTACAAATAACACAGTTGCACCAACAATCTTGAGACTTTTCCTCTGTACACAAAAGGCCTATTTCTCTGGATTGGCGTATAAGACAGCATGTTTCAGTTCCTGTCATTATACAGCAACTTTGCACAGCCATTGAAGAGGAGTGGAGCAACATTCCACAGGCCACAATCAACAACCTTCAACTCCATGCGAAGGAGATTTGTTGCACTACATGAAGCAAATGGTGCTCACACCAGATACTGACTGGTTTTCTGACCCCCCAATACAGTAAAACTTCACATTCACTGTGGCCTTTTATTGTGACCAGCCTAAGGCCTAAGGCAGCAATAACCATACTGTCTAATCAGCATCATGATACGCCACATATGTGAGGTGGATAGATTATGTTGGCAAAGGAGAAGTGCTCACTAACACAGATTTAGATACATTTGTGAACAATATTTGAGAGAAATCAGCTTTTTGTGCACATCATTTTTGTCCAGGCCTGTTTCATGAATTTATGTTTTTAATAATTCTGTTAAACCACGGTTCAAAAGCAATGTCTGATTTTCAGTGCTTAATTTTCATAGAAGTTTTATTTATTTTTACTTTTGTCAGATTCAAGTTATTTCTGTGACCATTGTGGGTTTTTCTTTCATTAACCGAGGGGTACCAACAATTTTGTCCACGTGTGTATGTATAGTTCAGCTACACAGCTTTAAACAGTTTGTTATGTAAATGATGGGGGAAAAAAAGATCTTTACCTTCTTGAAATAAAATACATTTATACGTTTGATCCGGGCAGTAGTTAGCACGTGGCCTTACTCACAGCTGGAACATCCCTGGTTCACATCTCGGCCTGGGGTTTTTGTGTGGAGTTTGCATGTTCTCCCTGTGCAGCATGGGTTCTCTTTGGGTTCTCCGGCTTCCTCCCATAATCCAAAGACATGAGGTTGATTGGTGAGTCTAAATTGTCTGAAGGTGTGAATGTGAGCGTGCTTGTCTGTCTCTCTGACACAGAGAAACAAACAAGCATGCACAGTCATACCTATGACAAATTTAGAATTGCCAGTTAATCTGATATTTTTGTCTTTGGATTATGAAAACCCATGTATGCATGCATGCAAACTCAACACAGAAAGCTGCAGCTGACAAACAGGTTCAATCCCAGAACCTTTTTGTTCAATCTGTACTTGTTTGATCATGTATGTACAGTAGTCTGCAAAGAGTTGCTAAATTTCTTTTACTGTGAATCTTCTTTTCATCTTCAGCAATTTTGCTTTGTTTTGTGTGATGTTTACTTACAGAATGTGCTGGTATTTAATGGAGCGAAAATTTAAAACTGTTCAGTTACTTCTTGTGTAGAAAGTTCTGGGTGTTAAGAGGAGAATAAGGTCAAAAGGTCACAGTGAAGAATAGAACGGAATGACACTTTATGGCTATTGTCAGGTTCTGGGGAGGTAGGAGACATCCTGTTGTCTCCAGGAAGGTTGTCAGTGGTCATTCTGCAGTAAACATATGATATGCAGATGTTCCATCTGGGTGAGTGTTTTAGGTTAGCTGTCTTCTGAAATGGTCTTCTACCAGATTTACAGCTGTGAGGAAGGGTCTCTGGATTCTCTGTGTGTTACTTTGAAATGTGCCTGTTGTTTTGCTCCTCAGGCCGCTACATTAAGTCCGTTCTTCCTTCTGTCAGTTAGATGCTCCTTGGGCCACTGGCTGCAACACAAGCCAAAAGTGTTATGGATCCTGCCAGGTGCTGACGAGTTGGAGATGTGTTCATTTCATGAAATTCTGCACCCCTTTTCTTGACATACCCTTTGCAGCCTGGTGTTCTCAAGTTTTACAAACTAAAATTGGCCATGCCAGGAACACAGAAATGCAGAAAAGAAGGAATCATCACCCTATTACTGATAACATTATTATCACTACTCTTCTTATTATAATGTTTCTCTCCTCTCTTTTCCTCTGTCTTTTCTTCCTTACCACCGTATAAATAAGGTTTAGCTTACCTTGCCTTTGATTGTGTTTTCTTTTTTTAATTTCTTATTGACAATCAAGTTGAAACTAAAATAGTTTGGTCTGAAGATGATGTCAAATCAAAGCTTTCCTTTCCTTGTTATCTGTTGTGCTTCAAAGGTGCACTGACTAAATATATTGACCAAATGGGCTCAAAGGCAGTCGTAGTAAAAGTGAAAAGCAAAGTCAAGTAAACAGGCTTTATCCATATGCATATATACAGCAGATACTTCTCAGTTTACCTTAGAAATATTTGACATAATAGCAGGCAATATTAGATCAAATAAAACTACAACATTTCAAAGCAGAATGAAGTCTGGAAGTCTTGTACAGCTTATTAAACTCTATTAGTCAGTTGATACGTATAGAGCAATGTTTGTTTCTCCTCAGATATGCAGAATAATTCCA
Source organism: Stegastes partitus (assembly GCF_000690725.1). NCBI lineage: Eukaryota > Metazoa > Chordata > Actinopteri > Pomacentridae > Stegastes > Stegastes partitus. The sequence continues at coordinate 17,321 of NW_007578521.1, read as the reverse complement.
TGTGGCGCTAAATGGGAAATGTGTTCTTCTATAGAACTCTAATAGAGAAATAAATGAAATGCGAAAATGAAGTTGATCACTTTTCAAAACTTCAACATATTCAGCAGGTTGGCTCAATACTGATATTCCTATCAAGACTTCAGTTTTAGTAAGCAATCCAAAACATGAACTTCAGGCCAAAACACAACCAAGCAACTGTGGAAATTCAGAGCTTCCACTCTCAGGCATTAATTGGTCACATCAGTTGTGTAAGCCATTGAAGTGCAAACAAGATTAACAGAGGAAGAAGCAGAAAATGACACATTACAATGAGCAAAAACTGTGTTATCATAACATGCTCTACACTGATTCTAAATGGTCAGTGATCTATCCATTAGGTGTTAGGTTTCCCATGCTGATATAATGAGTCTTTACCAATCACGTCACACTATATTTTATGTATTAAATAAAATGAATATTCTTGTAATGTTTGTTAATCATTTGGAAACTTATTTGGTGTTCAAATCATGTTTAATCTGGTATGTAAAAGCCAGTACACATTTGTTGACATTTGACTATTGCAAATGTTTTTTAATCAAATATAGAAATTAAGACTTTGTATTAATCACATTCAACTGTCAAACTTTTGAATATTGCTTAGATTGTACAAAACTACTTTGACTACATTAGATTTGAGTACTTGAATTAGAAACTAAGACAGAAAAGTGGAGTAAAATCAGGAGATGACTAATAATAATATGCAGTAAAAATAATCAGAGATAATTGTATTTATGTAGAAAGTTGTTCATGAGTCACATTTTTGAAGGTTTCCTCTATATTTTTCAGACAAAATGTTCTCTAAAAGAATGAAGGACCAACCAGGAGAGCAGAAAGACAGCAGACCCTAGTGGCCTCCACACAGACATATGGGAAAGTTCTATATTATGCATCATGATGGAGGATGTGCTGTCATCATCATCCAAGGCCGATATAGCTTCCAAGTGACTGCTATGAGCTGTTAACACTAACATCTAATAAACCAT
>NW_007578521.1:0-15097 GCF_000690725.1 Stegastes partitus | reverse complement strand
ATAAAAGCATGGATAAGAGTCTCTGCATTGGCTTGAGAGAGAAACTGGCGCACTCTGGAGATGTTCTTAAGATGATAAAAAGCCTTTTTGGTAACATCTCGGATGTGTGGCTCAAAACTGAGGTTAAAATCAAATGTAACTCCCAAGTTTTTCACTTGTTTGCAGGGATTAAAAGACAGTGCTTTGACCTAATTCTTGCAGCATAAAAATTTTGTTGCCATAATCAGAATCTTTTTTCTATTGCAATTATTATTATTATTATTTTTTTTTTTTACATTTGAACCACAGAGTAAAAGCAGGTTATCCGAACTAAACAGAGGAGAAAAATATGGTGAATCACAAAAGATGTAAAGGAAGCCAACATGCCTCTACAATAGGCCATTGATTTATACCTACATGGATCTTCAAGTAAGCAGGCTTCGGGTGAGTATCGAAACAGGTGTGCAAAATGAACAGAAGGGGGCTATAGGTTAAGGCTGAGGTCACTAATCATCTGGGCCTTCCCAAGCAACTTTTTCCAATACTACTTCAATCATAAGACATAAAGCCAAAGTGCTTTTCAATAGAAAAATAAGGTGAATGTTGAACAGTTACTCACAAGTTGTAATATTAAGGTTAAGAGCCTACAACTTTACAGAGGTATTTCAAAAAATTCTCAGCCTCATCACAAAACGTCACTGGAGAAAGGCTGTTCTTGTATTATTTTCCTCCTTTAACTTCAATGCACTTGGTCCACTGATGTTCAAACTTCCTTATCCCTTCACAGAGGAAGGTCACATCTTTAGCCTCCAGAATCTCCTCAACAGCATTAATGACTTTGTCATCACTCTGGAAACAGGGACCACGCAAGTGTGACTTCAGTTTGGAAACAGAAGTCAGGCAGCACCAGGAGCTTTGGGCATGAACAGTTCAGGTTTCAGTATGAGGAGTGATGATTAGTCAAGCTAGGTTGGCAGACTAGGTTAAGCCAGTCAGAGGCAGAGTAGGGGGGACCTGCCTTTGCCATCCTTGGAAAAAACAATTATAGCATGCAGTTTACTTGCCCTCAAATAATACCTCAAATAATCAGGCAACACAATATCCATGTATCATCCTATCTGTAGGGTAGCCTATCCCAGCTGACTTAGAGTGAAAGGAAGGTACAACCTGGACAGGTAACCAGTCTATCACAGGGCCACACAGAGAGATGGCAACACAACATGACCTGTGAAATATTTCATTGAATGAAAACACAAGGGAAAATGAAGCAAACTTAAATACAAATTTGAAAGACTGCTGACAGCATGGGGTGTTGCCTCATTCAGCACTTTATAATGGCAGGATCTTGTAAATTACACTAATAAATGTAACAGTTTATAACAAAAGGCATTTATTCTGTGCTGCACAAACACAAAAACAAAAAAAAGTTGGAAGAAAGAGTATATCCACTTCCCCAAGCACCAATACACCACTGTGGTTTTTCAGTTCTATTTAGTCCTGTGTTCTTGCATTGCATGGCATTACGGTTTTTTTCATTTTTAAACAGGTACTTTAAATAGGCAACATGTAAACCTCTTTTCTTTTCCTGTATGCAGTCCTTCAAACATCAGTGCTGCTCTCAGGTTGATGGAGGCAGGCGGGTGTTGACACATGGTGTTGCATTCACGACTTCCCGTCACTAGAGTAAGTTACAAAACAACAAGGGACTATTGCTTTCTGTCGATAAGTGTTGTCTTTGTCAAACTCAGCATTTGAATTCAACTAAAGTATTTACTAACGTGCAGGACAAAGTAGAACGGGAAATGAGCCAGATCGCTAGGTTAAAAAAAGAAAGAAAAGAAAAGTCTTCCTTGAACTTCTTTCCAAAAAATCCTGTATGTCCCAGAATGCAGCATGACGTGGCAGGTCAGAAGACGTGCGCGGAGCCATGCGCGCTGAACCCCGCCCCTTCACGACGCCCCGCCCCCTCCTGCTGGGCTCGCGGGACAAATGCAGCGGCCGCATTCACTGGACCTCGACGTTGAAGACTCGCCTTCCTCGGCCCGCCTAAGGTCCGCTTCTTCGTCTGGCTTGTGGGTGCTGTCTTCTTAACCTGGGACGAGGGGTCTGAAGTGACAATAACGCTCATTCATTCAACAACTTGAGCAATGGCAGCACAGGATTTTAATTTCTTGCTTGCGACGGATTCTTACAAGGTGAGTGGACCCCTTCGGTCGTTCTGCTTGGTTTCCATTCTGTTTCCTGATAAACTGAGATAAATTCAGTTTCTTTTCTTTTATTTATTTTTTTTGATACGGCGTTAGGATTGAATTACATTCCGCGGGGTATAAAACCGAAAGTGAGGCATCAGCTGAAGGGGAGGTGACCATCGAGCCCAGTTCCAGTGGGTTAAGAGCAGCAGCAGGGTTACTCAGGGTAGGGTCCCAGCCAGGGGCGTCCAATCAGTTTAATCCGTGAGCTTTATCTGAGGAGATATGACTGGCAAGAAGTGGGAAACTGGAAATATTTGCTGATGCCAGAGAGACGTTAATTGTCAGAACTATTCCTCCCATCTTACTTAACTGCCTATAAACACCATTAACTATTTCTATTTAGCCAAAATGTCCAAGCTTTATCTTAAATGTTAGAGTTAAAATGCAAATACTACCAAAGTCGTGCTTTTAATAAACAAGTCATTTAATGAAGCATTTGGTGACAACTGTCCAGCTTATGGTCACTAGTTCCGGCACATATGGCCATGTATAGCAGGTGACTCAGGGGTCACTATGACAACTGGCCCTGAAACAGGATCAGGACTGTCTAGTGACTGAACAACGTGGATGTAGTCCAGCAGCAGAAACTACAAAGACTGTCTTTATCAAGTTACATTTCATCGTCTGCCCATCATGTCCATACATTCATGACTGCGGGGAAAGCATACGTGTATATTTACAAAACTTGCTGATTGCAAAAGTATGTCTGTACTGGACCTGAAAATGTCTGTTTAAGACTTTAATAAGATAGTAAATCCTTTTTATTGGGAAGGTTGTCCTGTCTTACCACTATCTAAATGAAACATTCAATATTCCAATATGTGAAATCCACATTTATGTCTCTTTCTGATCACTTACTGATTCTCTCCTGTCAGGCTCTTTAAGTACTCTGAATCATTTTCTCTAGATGATGTGTTCTTTTCTGTTCTTCAGTTAACAGTTTCAACATTAAAACCACTTGCCAAGTATTGTGTAGGTCCGTCTCGTACTGCAAAAATAGCTCTGGCCCGTCTGGGCATGCACAGATGACCTTTGGGGTTGTCCTGTGGTGTCTGGCACCAGGACATTGACAGCAGACTGTTTGCATTCTCCAGGTTTCAGGCCCAGTTCTTGACAGTGGGTCTGCCATGTACTGGCTTGTTCTGATAAATCTAACAGATCCTCTCTGTAGGGATTTGAAGGCCAACTCAGCACCTTGGTCTCTTTGCTGTGGTCCTTGATCTTTAGCTGTATTTCCAGTGTGGGAGGGACTACTTGCCTGGCACGGGTGAGGCCGCTCAACTCAGGAAGTGCTGTTGCCATGGAGGGGCGGGCTTGGTCTGGAACGATGGGTGGTACATGTCTAAGTAACATCGACATGACTGCCAGGCCCCAAGTTTTCCCAGCAGAAAATTGCATTGTAATGAGATGGTCAGGTAGCAGTTTGAACGCCGTGGCTGATTGCTGTATATCAAAATAATGCCTCAACATGGTCAATATGCTACCAGCTGAGCAGGTGATGGAAAAATTAATAGTGTTATTTTGTACAGGTTTAGATACAGATCTATATCTATCTGGTTGCTCAATCACACTTCAAATTAGGATGGGATCATGTAAATACACATTGAATGTGATATACTATCAGTGTGTCATTTCATACTATTAGACAGAGGGACAAACACAGACAAATTAACTAATTAAGTATCCCAACCCACCTATGCCCCTCTCATAAGCCACTGGAATCACTTTAACAATATACACGCAATTATCAACAATCATAAACACAAAACATATGACATATATATCCCACTATACAACCATATACTTATTAGTGTATGGATGAAACTAGGTAACCAGGAGAAGGGCCATTTCATTTAAGTCTTCATCTAGAATTAGCTCTGAACACAGTATGCCTGAAATTTCTGAGAAACTCTAGACTTGGTGCTAAATTATACTTTATCCTTTGTGTGGGATGGAACAGATAAATTGTAAATATCCTGCTGTTGGGCTAATGTAGAATTTTCATAGATAGAAGAAAAGAAAACAGTTTTCAAATCAAAACTGTGACTAATAATTTATGTAATAGTGTTAACCTCAATGGAATCATTTGACTGTAGCAATCAGTTTGGTATTTGCTGGACACTATCGAAGCCCAGGATAATTCAGTCGTTCCAGACTCAAGTTTGATAAATCCAAGACACAGGTGAAGTGCAAGTCGTGAAGTCATTCGGTCCACTGTGATAGAGAGCTGTCCTTATCTACTCTGTAATGCAGCTGCAGTGACTGGATAGCTTTCAGTTTCATTTTGCAGGTTGTGTAGGCATGTACAGTAACTCAGCTCTGTAGAGTTAAATGTCAGATGTCACTGTTAGATGTCATCCAAAGGTCTGCACTGCAGCCAAATGGCAAAGGTCTGGATGATGACAACCAACCAGCCTTTTTATTAGCACCACTGATCCCTGAAAACAAGTCAAAAGCAGCAGCACAGCCAAGAGGATGTGTTTGTTACCCACTAGAAACTGATTAGGTACATTGTCATGAGTTTTTTACTGCACAGCAGTCATAAATAACTAAAATTTAAAAAAGGATACTGTCTTTTCATAACAGTTTTGCATTGAGGATCAGCTTTTATTGATGGACATGACACTGCTGTCAGCTTCAGTACACATAGTCCTGATTATGTCATGTACTCGAAACAGAGCAGCTTCTAGGATTAGACAATGAAAGTCTTTTTATTGCCATCTATAAATATTCATTTAAATGAATGCAACATTTTAGTCACAGTCACAGTACATGTGACCCCATGTGCAGCCCTATGTTGGTGCTTGCCAGACAGCATGTCCTTGTCCAAGTCAGCTTAAGTCTTTTAAAACCTCTCTGCATTCCCACTGCAGTAACCACTCTAAATAGCCGGAAATGAACACTTTGCTGTTTTTAACTGCCCCTAACGTCCTTTCAATTATGGCTGTACTTGTATGTTGTTTTAAATGTGTTTGTTTTTATGCCTGTCAAAGAAGAATTTCTGTCACTTGTGACAGACAATAAAGTTTATCTTATCTTATCTTATCTTATCTTATCTCTCATCTAGCACTTAGGTCAGAATTTCAGTTTTTCCAACATTTCTAGTTTATAATCAATATGCAAAAGCTATTGACATTCCCGTTAACCTCAGCTCAGGTGGTTCACTTTGTCTGTACACCCGAGTTATGTTTGGTGTCAATGCATTCTACAGTTTCCTTACATGGGTTTCATTATTCAGTCTTGTGTGACTGAAGTCACCCAGCAGTAGCCACGCTTATTATGATGTTGCCTACATAACTACATGCTTTCTCACTGGACCATTAGCCCATGGGCTACATGTGACTAGGTGTTTTTGTTTTCTACTAAGATTCCTAGTTGCATAACTTATGTAATAATTAACCACTATGCCCAGTATGAACCCACAGCACTAAACTCAGGGCACTGTGAGTCTTGGCTTTCACAGCTGAGGAATTTGCTGGGGTCTGGTGCATCCCCGTGCCTTGCTCTGTGCAGCTCTTAATACCTTTCCTCACAGCCTGCTAATGCTGTATTAACAGCATGCTAGTGGATAATCATGTTGGTGTGTGCACACGTCTGTTGCTTGCTATTCTTTTATTTTTCAGCACTGTTCTGTCTGTGGGGTTTGTTGAAGGCCCTGCCCCCACTACCCTGCCTTAGGTGCTCCGCAAACATTTTTTGAGGGCGACTGAAAGTTAAAGTAGACACAATATCAGCTTGGGTACATTGATGTTTGGACTAATAACCTATTGGTGGAAAACTAATAAATGAGATAAAATGAAGGTTTCCTGACAACTAGTTGCTAACACTAAGATAATTATATGATCAGAATCTTTAAACCTTAGACAAGCAAGGGTAACACAACTAGAGCTGTAAAGACAGTTACTCTTGAATGCACATTGAAAAAAAAACAAAACAGGAGAGCAGCAGAATGCAAAAAAGTAAGAATGTTTGCTGATAATGTGCACGACATAGAAATGACAAACTTCTCATGTAACAGCAGAGGAAAGATAGGAGTGAAAATATGTTTTTCTCTTGCCATAGCATAATGAAATTCAATTTCCTGTTTTGACTTTATTACTGGGTGCCACAATAGCTCACCACGTTGAGCTGGCATCCCCTCACACCGGGCAACAGTCCCGATGTGGAGGTGGTGAGTTTGAATCCCACTCACGGCTGATGACATTAAGCCCTGTGATAGACTGGTGACCTGTCCAGGGTGTCCCCTGCCTTCACCCTAAGTCAGCTGGGATAGACTCCAGCCCCCCTGCGACCCTAATGAGGATTAAGCGGTGTATAGATAATGGATGGATGGACTTTATTACAACCATTTGTTTTCCATTCTCTGGCTGGATACAGTTAGCTCTTACTAAAATGAACCATGAACGTGAAATGGTTCTCACAGCTAAACTGCCCATTAGTTTGCAGTATGTTAAGATTTAGTATTCGGTATAAAAAGTAAACTAGGTGCCTTGCATTATAGAGAGGAGGTAGACATGATGAAACATACAGATCGGGAGAACAGAGCACTGTTTCAGACATTTTCTCCTTAAAAGCTTTCATTGCGTAAATTGACAAAAGCACTGCTGTGTAAAATTAACCAGACTCAGCATTCAAATTCTAATCTGGGTCAGGTGTGAGGAGTTTCACAACCTGTCTGACAGGGCTACAAGCACCTTTTATGAAGCATACCAATGCTCTTATATACTATCCACAAAGCATAATAAGAATCCTTGAAGCAAACAATACTCAAATATATACATTAAGTGACAAAATCAACTACTTAGAAATTAATGTTAAAATCATCTCTTTTCAAGACTGCACCTCTGAGTTTTCCATGTTTAGTAACTTCATTGATTCTGAGTTTCCTGTCCTGAAACCAGAGAACAGAAAGAGATAGAACTTAAATAGCAAGACGAAGAATGTAAAATGAATGTCTCTTGAAGCGATCTTTTTCAGAGACTGACTGGTTCCTCTTGATTATACAATTAGTGCTGCAGTAGCACAAATAGAGATTTGTATTTTAAGCTATCATGATTGTTCTATGTTTAGCACACAATCCTCTGGCATTCATCTTAACCTTTTCCACCTGAGCATTCCATTATCATGACAGTTTGACTGCTACTGAAGCATGACCAAGCACCATGGTCAAGGCTGTTCACTGACCTTACAGTTACGGAGCTACTGATTTAATTTAGATATATGTTTACAGGCAAAAAATGTCCTAGAGCTTGAAGGGTTAACATCAGTGTGCTTAACATGGTTTTGCTACATTTTTTTTGTGTGTGTGTTATATACTCCATACTCCCACAGGGGGAGATTCTCTTTGTGCATATCACAGGAAGCTGGTATCTGAGTGCAGGATCAGCCACACTAAGGCGCCCCTGGATCGAATTTGTGTGGTGTGATAAGATTTGGAAATGTTAAATGAGCATTACCAATACTGATGGCGATGAGAGTCACATTCTGACTTGTTTTTGGTTTTTGATCTCTGCCAGCTAACTGGATCTGCTTGACTTCAGTCTGTTTCTTGTCTTTCAGATCACACACTACAAACAGTATCCTCCAAATGTCAGCAAAATCTACTCATACTTTGAATGCAGGCGCAAAAAAGGTTCACAGTTCAGTGAAGTGGTGTTCTTTGGACTTCAGTATCTACTGAAAAAGTATCTCACAGGTATGTTTTCCATTTGTCTAAGGGAACCATATCCCTTAGATATAGAAAGATTTTATCTATATTGTGTGTGTGTGTGAGCTTGTTTACCTTTGATAACCCTGTGTGCATGGCCTCATTTCTTAATATGACTGAACACATAAGAGTATAGAGACTATTGGTAGAAGCAGTGCCTTGATAAATGCCTTTATAAAATTTATGCAACTCCTGCATCCAGCATTCCCGTGAACATGAAGGGTAAATATCTCATGCTCCATTAAAATAGCTGGAAGAATGAATAAAAACTTGCAGTATAAGAAAGGCAGCAAGCACCAAAGGTTTTTTGCTTGGCAAAGCAGCAAATGCGCTTGATGGCTGCCAGTAGTGACCTGTACTCTCAGGGAGAGTTCACACCTCAGAAATGGTAAAACAAACACCGTTAGAAACAAAACAGATGAGTCACATTTGCATATTTTCTTTTATCAAGACTGCTGAGAGTTTGCTGGCTTTTGAGTCAGTCCTGTGTGTTACTACATGTGGCTGAATTGTAGTAACTTAGTGTGTTTTCTGCAGGCCCAGTGATCACAGAGCAGAAGATTCAGGAAGCCAAGCTTTTCTACCAGATGCACTTTAAACAGGCTGTGTTCGATGAAGAGGGCTGGAGGAAGTTACTCGAGGTATACACAGAGATTTTTTGTCTGTTTGTCTGTCTAGATAGATGTGTTTATCATCATATATCTAAACTTAAGGAAATCTACTTGTTACATTGTTAGAAACATGATGGCCGCCTCCCTATCCGGATCAAAGCTGTTCCTGAGGGCAGAATCATACCGAGAGGCAATGTGCTCTTCACTGTGGAAAACACTGATCCCAACTTCTACTGGCTCACCAACTACGTTGAGGTAAATTCAGAAATGTGTTTTCAGTGTTTGATTTTTGTTCCAAGGCCAGAGGCATTATGTTTTTGGGTTGTCTGTTCATCCATTCCCATGAATGCAATATGTCTTAAATGCCAGAAGGGGGTTACCTTGGAGTTGACAGAAATATTCACTTGGAATCTTACATTTATTGTGACAAAATTTCACACCAATATCTAATAGGATGAAACAGCTGAAAACACCCATAACCTCTGTGGTATCTGGCATCAAGACTGAAGCAGCATATTGTTTAAAGGTCCCATATGGTGAAAACTGATGTTTATTCTGTTTTGTATGTTTTATAATCTTGGAGGTATAATTTAAAAGATGTGAAAATATAAAGATTCTTGCTAGTGCCATCCCTCTAGCCCCCTCCCAGCTTAACAAGCGAGACAAATTTTTTCAGCTTCTGTGGAGAAACTGGGTGACCATTAGTTGTCCAGCTGAAAATTTGCCTAATCCTGCCCCCTCACTGCCTGCTGCTTTGGAATGAGGCGCTCTTTCATGGTCTGTCAAGTTTATTTACTTGCTAGAGCTAATTCTTCTGCTAACTCTAAAATGCCTCATCCTCGAACAAAGCACGTCATAAACACAGGGGTCTTCATGCACTCTCAGTCCCTTCAGCTCTCACTCTTACATCATGTAAAACTTATCTCATCCAACTATACATTTAGGAAGTTAGTCCCTCGTTTGGGGGACTTTGTGACCAGAACATTAACACTGCAGAACTGCCATTTGAACTTCATTGTTATATGATTTGTTTCTCACTATCTTGTTCTTGTTTTCTCTTCACACCCACTCTATTTTCAACACCCCCTTTTTGCTGGCGATAGACCATGCTGCTCCAGATGTGGTATCCCATCACAGTAGCCACCATATCCAGGGAGTTTAAGAAGATCCTTGCCAAACACCTTAAGGCTACCTCAGGGAGTCTGGAAGGCCTGGACCTGAAATTGCATGACTTTGGATACAGAGGGGTGTCCTCACAGGAGGTCAGAAAGATTTTTTGTCTGTGCACTTTCTTCCTATTGATGTTGTATATTTAAACAGGTTAGAAGGTTAGAGCAATGATAATATTATTAGAGGAATCCACAGGTAAAGCTTTAAAGTTTTAAAGAGAATGGAAAACTTTTGAAGCTGTAATCTGGTGTCATGATTGTTAACTTAGGTTCAACTAAGGATGTTAAATATCTTGCCAGATTAGGTGTTGGAGCATTATAAATGAAAACACATATATGCTGATGCCCTCTACATAGATGCCAGTGATGACCATCTAACAGCAGTAATGAATCAAATAGCACTGTAGTAGAAAGCATCCTTTGGTTTAGGGGTAGTGGTAGCAACTTTAGAATACTGAGCCTATAAAAATATTCACACCCTTTTCAGCACCAAATCATGGTCAATATAATTTGGCTTTTTTTTTTTTTTGACAAGAATTGACTTTAAAGACTCTTTCATGTCAATGTGAAGACAGATTTCTACAAAACATGTCAATTAATCTAAAATATAAAATGTATAATACACGACTGCATACATAATAACCTCCTTCAAGTCACTACTTAGTAGATGCACCTTTGGCTGTAATTACAGCATTGAGCCTGTGTGGACAGGTTTCAATGAGGCTTTCACATGTGGACACTGCAATTTAACCCGATTGTTATTTGCAAAACTGCTCAAGCTCTGTCAGGTGGCACAGGGATCATGAGTGAACAGTTCTTTTTAAGTCTAGCCAGTGTGCAGTGTTTGATGTCATACTTGTTCTATTCACAGTCTGTCCAATCTCAGCCGCTCATTCAAAGGAGTCATAGGTGTCTCGGTGGCCCTCCTCACTTGTCTCTTACTTGCTTGGTCACTCGGTTTTTGAGGACAATTTGCTTAAGACAGATTCAGGGATCTGCCATATTCCTTCCATTTCTATTAATTAATTTAACTGTACCCTAAGGGATATTCAGTGACTTGGAAATGTCCTTGTATCCATTGTCTGGCTTGTGCTTTCCAATAACCTTTCACAGAGTTTCTTTGAATGTTCTTTAGTCTTCATGGTGTAGTTATAGTCATTAGTACTGATTCACCAGTGGCTTGACCTTTCAGGTACAGATGTCTTTATACTACCTGAAAACCTTTATACGACTCTCACCTGAGCCACATTTGCTGCACTCAGATGATCTCCATTTCACTACATGTGTGACTTGTAATCCCAATTTCTTGCACCTGTGTTAAATACAGTCAGCCACTTTAAAGAGGGTGAATACTTATGCAGTTACTTAAATGACGGTTTATGATAATTGACATTACTTAATCGGAATCTATTTTCACTTAGACATGAAATAGTCATTTTTTTGTAAATTCTTGTCAAAAAAGCCAAATTAAAATTAAATCAATAAAAAGGGGAAAGTTCTGAGGGGTGCAAATACTTTTATAGGTAGTGTAGATCTCTGGAATCTGATGTACACATTATGGTGAGTTCTGTGATGGTTTTTGTCTTTTCACATTAGAAATGAGATCTGTTTCAGTCATTGTAAGAATTCTGCCAAGAAGTTCAACATGAGTTTTGTATGACACTCTGCAGCCTAATCAGATTCTTAGGTATTTATAATCCTGGAGTGTCTCAGTCAGATCTCCATTTAGAGCATGGATAACTTTAAAAACATTAATGTTACACTCCTGTGGCGATTAGAACACATTTTTTGTCTTGGAAAAAGCTTGTAATCTGGGGCTTGGTTTGTGGTGGGACAATGTCATACTAAAGGCTAACATTAACAGAAAAAATGAACTAAGGAATTTCTACATAGTGTATATGGCAGTGTCATGCAGATGTTATTGAATTATTGCATGATATAATATGGTTCATGTCACTGGTTACAGGCACAGTGGCTAGTTTAAGAAGAGTAGAAGTCAAAGGGAGAGACTTACGTATAAAACTAGAATCTAAATTCAGTCATCTGTCTTTTATACATTCAAAACATGCAGCTGCTAAAACTTAATTCATTCTTGTATCCGTCTTACCTTTGTTTGATTTAATCTGTTGACAAATTTAGAAAATTTAAAATTCCACGATGGAAGACAATCCAATCTTAGACATTTAGTCGATGTGAAAAATCGTCACATAAACACAAACCTGCAACCTCACAGGAAAAAATCCTATTTATAGAACCCTCAGCCATAGGCAGCAAGTCATTTTTAAAAAACATTGACATCACTCTCAGTCAATCTCTTGCTGTTGGAATTGATAGTTTTGTCTTGTTATTTTCTGCCAATTCTTTCACTGTGATGATCCGTAGTACAATATTTTATGATCACATCTACACTCAGCTGTTATGTGTTTGTGTTGTATCAGAAAAAAACTCATTTGAACAGCAAAGTGATTGATGTGATTGATCTTTTCACCTCTGACCTCTAGTCTGCAGCATTAGGTGGAGCAGCTCATCTGGTTAATTTCTGCAGTACAGACACAGTCGCCGGGCTGCTGATGGCTCAACGATATTATGGCTGTCCAATGGCTGGCTTCTCCATTCCAGCAGCTGAGCACAGGTATCACACACGATGTATAAATAAACTAAACAGTGTATCAATACATGTAGTAAGTGGCAAAATCATAATTCGTTTAAAAAGATAGGTTTTCAGGTATCCAGGTTGTAGTAATCTTATTTGCTTCAGTAGAAAGCAGCTGGACTTCTTTTTGATTCTTGAAGACATTTTGTCTCTCATTCATCCTGAAGAGCTGCTGAGGCTCACAGTTACATCTCGAGGTGAATGGCTAATTCACATCATTACTTTAAAAGTTTACTGACTTCTTTTTGTGAACACTGTCACAGCTAATGGATATCAGATATACTTGTCTTTTTACCATTTAGCTCTGAGGAGGACTCTTGGATCAGAGGTAAAACATCTTTGGGAACAAAAAAAGAAGTCCAGTCCAGTTGTTTTCTATTGAAGCATATGCTATTGTTCCACTTTGTAACTTTAGAATTTATTTTGGCATTAAATATACAAGAAAATGTTGAGTTGAGAACTGTAAGGAAACTGTAACACTGTGACAAGTTGTGTTTTTAAATATTGAACCAGTATTACAATATGGAGCACTGTAAGACTGCTCACTGCTTTGTCTTATTTCCATTTTCCAGTACCATCATTTCATGGGGACGGAGCAGGGAGAAGGAGGCTTTTGAGCGAGTCCTAGACCAATTCTCCTCTGGGCCAGTGTCAGTGGTCAGTGACAGCTACGACATCTTTAACGCTTGTAAGCACATCTGGGGAGACAAGTTAAAGGAACGAGTCATGGAGCGCAGCCAGGACTCCTGTCTGGTCATCCGTCCTGACTCCGGAGACCCGGCAGAGACTCTTATTGAGGTAAATAGTATGACTAGATGAGTATAGCAATTTCTGCCTTTAATTTTTAATGTTTTGTCTGATTCTGATGTCATCTTGTTTGCTGTTTTAAATAATGAAATTTACATAAATCTACAAATTTTGAATATTTTTTTCATATTGGGAACTGGAAACCTCAAAATTGTGCTTTCCACAGTGCGTCACTGCACTTGTCATTTCTTTGAAACCCCTTCAGAAGAAAATCTATTTTTTTTAAAATGGTAAATGGTCTACACTTATATATGGCCTTTTTACCTTAGAGGTACTCAAAGTGCTTTATAATGTGTTTCTCATTCACCCATTCACACACAATCATACACCAATGGCGACAGAGCTGCCATGCAAGGTGCTGCCTGCCTTTGGGAGCAACTTCGGTTTCAGTGCGTTGCCCAAAGAACACTTTGGCATTTCTGTGGAGTGGGAGTTTCTGTATCATTACTCTTCTTCAGAGTTGGTTTCTTGTTCTAACACGTATGGCTGAATTAGTCCAGTATTTCAGCTTACCATTGTGTAATGTACAGTAGTTTTACAGTGTTTGAGCAGAGTAGTAGGTGAGCTGGTGTGCTCAGGGTCCTGCAGTGTGGATTATTTTCCAAACCGTATAAGTATGCTATAGAGAGAGAGATAGGACTTTTGAGGTCTAATCAATGCCAGGAGAGGGAATTAAATAATGTTTTCTATTAGTGATAAGTGTGCAGTGCACATGAAAAGCAGTGACAACACCACAATGTAGGCACTACTTTGGTTACTCACATAAAAAAAATAACTTTTTATAACTCTGGTTAGTTCCTCAGGGCCCATTTTTCAAATACAAATTAAATATCAAAATGTTAGAAGTGAGGGCACAGCTCTCAGTTCTGCTGTTCACTGCCATTGTCTGTACAAACCAATGGAAATTAGTTTTTGCATAAATCACTGATATAAATAAAATCATTGATATTTCAACTTGTAGGTCATCAAGATTTTGGAGGAGTGTTTTGGCTGCTCTCTGAACTCTATGGGATTCAAGGTGCTGCCCTCTTACTTGCGAATCATCCAAGGAGATGGCATTGACCTCAGCTCAGTAGATGAGGTAAGAAACAATGTGGCTGCTGAACTAGTTTGATCTTAACTGTTGAAATCTTGTTTAGTACATTATGTTTTTGCATTGCTTCCTGTTGCGGGTGTAATTGTCCTGTCCCAGTCCTTGGATCATTTAATTAGGGAGGACATCACGCTGTCTGTTTCTGTCATTGTCTGACAGCCATTACATTTTGCTAAAATTTATTAGCACTGTACTGTCACAAACAGGGAGTGATCAGCTAAGCAGCTGATCAAACAACAAATAAAACAAGTCCATGACTCTTCCAAGTGCTTACATGCATTGGATACAGTCTATCACATAGCACTGAGGGTTGTTACAAATCTTAAACCTCCTGCTTTCCATTGCATGTTATATATTTGAGTTGGGTATGTTTCTTTGACCTCCAATAGACATCATCAATTGCATCCTGTTATTTATAAAGCTATTCTTGGTCTGTTTTCTTTATGTACATGTCTATATCGGCCACAGAAGTATGAGAAGCTGTTGTCTTTGCTCCCAGGACTTATTCCTGCTGTTTGTTCCCAGAGCCGAACTGAATTGGGGAAAAGGCCATCCTTGTACCTTGTCCCCTTTGCCTTAAATCAGAGAAAACTCTGACTCTGACTGTTGTCTGTGCTGATGCATTGAACAGCAGCCTGGAGTACTCGGCCTTCCTAAAGTCTTTGTGTGGTATCCTCGAAGCGATTCCACCTGGGGACTCCATAGATCTTCTAGTGTACTACGACTCTCACGTGGGCAGTGATGGACAAATGAGGAGGGTGGTGTTTGGTAGGAATGGCCTGTCTGACCTGAACCATAGTGGTGTTTTGTTTTTGGACTTATGTAA
>NW_007578520.1:331771-358757 GCF_000690725.1 Stegastes partitus | reverse complement strand
AAAAAAAAAAAAACAACCGGAAAAAAAAAAAAAAAAAGAAGAAGAAGGGGGGAAATGAACATGTGGTGAAGGAATTAACCTGGAGGGACAGTAGGACTGATGTTCAACAGCACCTGACAGGAAGTGGAATCCCAGGAGGCGGGCCGAGGTCCCGCCTGGTTGTGGGCGGCGGGGGGGAGATGGAATGTATGCGTTTTCAAATTTGAGAACTTTCCAATCGTTATTTCTGTATGTTTTTGCTCCGAATTGGAAAATAAATGAAAG
Source organism: Stegastes partitus (assembly GCF_000690725.1). Taxonomy (NCBI): domain Eukaryota; kingdom Metazoa; phylum Chordata; class Actinopteri; family Pomacentridae; genus Stegastes; species Stegastes partitus. The sequence goes on along the minus strand of NW_007578520.1, from coordinate 358,493 downwards.
TCGGGGTCCCGGTGAGAGGAAACAAAAGCGGTGACGTGTTTGATCGCACTCGTAGATTCGTCAGTGTCACAATACAGCCTTGTAGGATAACCCTTCTGTATAAACCTCAGCAGAATGGCACTGCTGCTCAAACACACCCCCTCCCAGCTCAAGATTGGCCTTTTTTGTTTTTTATTATTTATTGCCACCAAACGAGGATGTGGCGGCGTGGTGGAGGAAAAACTAAGCATCACAGTGTTTGTTGAAAATAAACGGACAGTTTAATAACCTTTTTTTGTCTTGTTTTGTTTAAAGTGGAATAAAACCAGCCATTTTTTTTTTTTTTGCCAGTACACTAAGAAAAGCCAAAAAGAGAAGGGATGGACAACTATATAAATGCATTAAACTCACTAGAGAGAGGTGGGAGGAGGAGGAGGAGGAGGAGGGAGGAGGAGGAAGGTGAGAGAACGTACTGAGATGTTAGGAAGGAGGGAGGAGGAGGAGGAATGAGGGAAGAACGGAAGGAATGGAAGAGAAAGATTCAAACAAAAAAAGAAAACGGGAGAAGGTGGGCTCTAAAAGAATTGAACTGTCGGGATAAAAACCCTCCCTGCGTGCTATAAGACTTGACTGGCCAGTGGTTTTAGTCTGCTGGCCTGCATTGGAGTGCCAGGATCAAGGAGGGGGTTGGGAGGGATGGAGGAGTAAATGGTGGTGGTGGTGGGGGAGGGTGATGGAGTCGTTTCTTGATTTATTTTTTCCCCTCATTTTTTAATTTTTTTTTTTTAATTCTTAAATATTTTTGTCTGGTGAAGGTCAGGTACTATTCATGCTGTTGGTTATACAGAAGGGAAGTCGGGAGGCCGGGCTTGAAAAAGTGGGACGAGGGAATGAACGGGCTGTTTTATGTGTACGAAGAGAGGAGGAAGAGGAGGAAGAGAGATCAAAGGAGGAGGAAGAGGAGGAGGAAGAGGAAGAGGAGGAAGAGTGTGGGGATGGGTTAACAGTGAAGTGCGCTCTAGTTCTCTCCGTCGCCGGTTTCACCCTCGTCTCCCTGGTTTTCTGATGTCCACAGCTGCAGAGGAGAAGAAGAAGAAGACATCTCAGTCATCCAGAACATGAACTGATTCACTGTTAAGTCCTCCTGTGTTCCACGGTGTTCGTAGTTTTACAGAAACACACCAGTGACGCGTGTTTGCTAAAAATACAGACTCAATTATGCCGACTAATTGTTGGAATTAGTCATACGTGGTGAGTCAGGGGCGGATCTGAGGCCTTGTTGATGTTTTGTACGTCCGTCTACGGTAGCGACTGTAAATCCCAAAGCAGCAAAACATACCAGAACCCGAACCCTAAACGAGACTTGAAAGCAGCGATTACGACCATCAGCTCATCAGGAAGGGGTTTAGTGAGGGAGCAAATCAAGCAAGAAGTCGGGTCAGTTCCTCAAACACTTCTATGCAATCAGAGCAACTAGAGAACTCGCCCTCTGCTGGTCATCAGAAAGAATGCAGTTTATTTTATTTCTTTTTTATATTAAAGTCAAGACAGAGACGGGAAAGTGGGGGGAGGACCTGCAGGAAAGGGTCATGAGCTGGACTCAAACTCATGACCTCTGCGTCGGGGGGACATGGGACACCAGCTCCACCAGGTGAGCTATAGCGGCTTTAACCAGTTTCAAGGCACTTCCTGCATTGGTTTCACTTTTCACACCCAGAGGCCAAGTCCACCTTTCATCTACGAGTCGATCACTTACACGCTGTCCTGCTGCCACAAACATGCACTAAAGCTGCACACGACCACTGATATGCAGCTAGAAATGGTTGCTTATAAATGCAAGAAAAACTAAAAAACAAACTGTTTGCGTCAATCAGTAGGACATTACTTGGGCTTTTTTTAAACTTTACATTCATTTGTGAAGAATTAAAGCTGCAGTGAAGAAACACACGAGCTCGCACTACAAAGCTAAAAGCAATTTGTGGTTTCGCCTGAGAGTCAAACCCTGACCCCTGAGTCAAAGTCCTCCATCTAACCCGCTGTGTCATCACTTCCTGCTTTCACTGCTGCTCGTCTGATCAGGGATTGGCTAATCTCTCCACACATGGACTAGATATTCTAAAAGTCATGAGTAAGTGAACACGTCTAGTGTCCTCTCAGGCTACTTGAATGACAATATGCTGAATGGTTAGTGTGGGATTTTTGCCCAATAATAAAAAATACAGCTTAGCCATCTTTAATTAGAAATGGTCTGGTCTGCACTTATATATGGCCACAGAGCTGCCATGCAAGGTGCTGCCTGCCATTGGGAGCAGTGTCTTGCCCAAGGACACTGTGGAGGGGGCGGGGGATCGAACCTCCAACCTTGCGATTGGAGGACAACCCGCTCTACCACCTGAGCCACAGCCGCCAATTAGAAACTGATGGGACTGATGTTTCAGGACCCAAATTCTGGAAGTGTGAAGTTTTTCCTGTGCTGCCCAGAGGGGGGCAGGTGCAGCAACAGGTGGGCAGGTGCAGCAATAGGTGGGCACATTTTGCATTCGTGTCAAACGATCGGGGACACGTTATGGAGAAGCACTTCTAAAATCTAAGCACCTGAAAGGCAGAAGACACATAAATCATGTCCTAGTATCTATAGTAAGAAGTTAAACATAGATCAAACATTTCCATTTCTGACTTCTGAGCCTATAAATTACACTGTGTGTGAAACCACAGGGTACTTGTACACGCGTCAGCTGTGCCAAGTTAAAGACAGTCAGGTGTTTACTAGTGGTTTTTGTGTTTTCTGACTGTTGTTCATGATGTTAAACACTGAAGAAAATAACTACATAACTGCAGAATACTCCCAGTGCACATATTGTATGAACAGTACCATGCAGGTAGACGGTGCTACGTTTATGCTGCGTGTTTATCTCATGATAATAAACAGAACCTACGCTGCTATTATCAGATCTGCACAGAGGAAACAGAAAGAGGAAAACCTCCCCAAGTGTCTGACAGATATTATAAGCGAGGAAACAGGATATAACTCGAACACGCGACACGTTTGAGGCACTTTGAAATAAGCAGGGATCTGTCCCACCTCTATCTGACGGGAATATTCAAGTATACACGTGGTTTTGATTCACTTCACAATCAACTGTTCAAAGTTTAGTTGTGCTGTTCAGTTACAGGTAACCTCCAGCAAACATCCTGTATTTGTATTCCTGATCGACGGTGGGATACTCACAGTGAGGTTGTCCCTTAGTAGCTGCATGATCAGCGTGCTGTCTTTGTAGGAGTCCTCGTTCAAGGTGTCGAGCTCGGCGATCGCCTCGTCGAAAGCCTGCGAGGAGAAGTTCGCCGATGTCAATCCTTCTCGTGTTACAGTTTGACACACCTTCTACCTTGGTCTCAGTTACAATCTATTTCTGGGTTTGCTCTTTTGTACATTTCCTGGTTAAGCTTTCATTTCCCGTGTGTTCCTGTGTAGCAGCAGGAGGCCCTCTCCGTTGCTTTACACAACTTCAGTCATCGTGTCAGGTAGCGACTGTGGGCACAGCATGCATATTTGAACTGCTTCCGACAGACATGTCTAGAAAGCATAGACTGTGTAAAAGATGGACGTAGCTGCCGTGACGTCACCCGTTGGTTTCTGTACTGAGAACATGAAGCCAGGGTTTTGCTACTTCCTGGTTGACATCTTGGATTTTTGGAGCCAGTGACGCAACAATCGTTGGAGGGGGGCGGAGCCATAGGAGCAGTGATTGGTCAGACGGATTGAGAGGCGGGCCCTCTCTGCCCCGCCCACATTTACCGCCTTCTGCTCGCTTCGTCTGCATCGTCGCTGCCGACTGTCAATCAAGCCAGCCACGCCCCTTGCCCCACAAAATGTTGACGATTTTTAAAAATTCAGTATTGATTTATTTTCAGATTGGCCACCTGATCTCTGGACCTGACCATGAAAACTAATAAGAAAAAAATCCTGAGATGTAGGAATGCAATATCTGGTGATCTGTGATCACTTCTTTTCCAATTCCAGTCTATGGGAGCCAGGGCTTTGTGGAGCCAGCAGCTAGCGGACGTAGTGATATTGCAGGTTTTTGACACTTCCGGGTTGGCTTCATTTTTCAGGGCCGGTTGCTACGTCCATCTTTTATAGTCTATGCCAGAAAGCAGCTGTTAAATGAATGAGGGTTCAAGTCTGCTCGGAGCAACAGCTCAGCAGCTGGCCAATCCTGCTCCATCCAGACAAGTACATCTGTTCTGTGGAGGAGGGGCCACCTGTCTATCACCTGTATCACCAACAAACATTCAAATTCAGTCTTTTTATATATACGTGAGTAAACTAAGTTCGGGGACCCACCAGCTTGGCCAGAGAGCAGGCATGCTCGGGCGAGTTGAGGATTTCATAGTAGAAGACGGAGAAGTTGAGGGCCAGGCCCAGCCGGATGGGGTGTGTTGGCTGCATGTCCTTCTTGCTGATGTCGAAGGCTTCCTGGTAGGCCTGCTGAGAGTTCTCCACCGTGGCTGTACAACAACAACAACCACCAGTCACTTATTGTCACACTGTGATCCTAACAGTAGACTCAGCATGCTAGTTTGTTGTGCTAGCAGGTTAGCAATCGCTGTCATTTTCTAGTATGTGGTTAGAAAACACCGTACAGGACACATTCAGTTTCAGGCCTGATGAGTAATTCGTAAGATTGAAGGTGATTTTCAAACTGTAAGAAAGAAACTTGCTGCCATCTTTCCTGAAAAATACCAACTTTTAACCTTTTTTAAATTCTAAGCAGTCCACCTCAAGGAAAGTGAATGTTTGTGAATGTCATGGCAAAATATAAATATTACAAATAATATTATACATAAATATTTTCTGGGATATTCAGTCACAGCCCTGCTACTAATGAGGCTAAAACACTGATGACTGCAGACTTGAGGACAATCAGTGCACACGTCATCGTCCGCCTGCCAACAGTGAACCCTGGAGAGGGGAGTTAGATCTTTAATAAGTTTCTCATTATCGCTTCACAATTTCCTATCCAATGACTGCTTTGGCTTATCGCCATGACAATCAGAGTCAGATTGATAACGTTGGCAACGAGGTTTACGGTCTCTTGGCAATGATCCGAATGACTCGGTCACACTCTTAAAGCAAAAGGATATAAATAAAAGACCTGCATGTTGGAGCGACGTCACACATATTTTGTTATGCGGCTTTCGCTGGACGGCTTGTACGCGACCCTTTAAAGGTGTTGGAGGTCCAGTGTTTAAATACACAGCGAGCGGCTTGTAAAACCTTCGTATGGCGAATGTAAGCAAACGACTGATCCCACAACCTCCTGTCAGCCATCTTTGCTGAAAGGAACACTAATAAAATCTGTTTGTCGAACTGCTGAGCTTCAGTTCTCTCAGATGTTTCTCTGTTTCGAGAGATGCAGCATCTCTTCAGTAGATGTCTTAGTTGTTGACATGAAATTACAGCCCGTTATCCTTAAATGGTCGGAGAACTTGTCTTGTTATATACCTCAATGGTTCTTGGAGCCACCAACTGATATAATTTTCTCAAATCATACATGTGGACACGAGCATGCTGATCGGTTCTGTCACCATTTCACTGCAGAATAACCAGATTAAAATCAGTTATGCTGCAGCGCCTGCTGCACTGTGGTTGATTTAGATCATCTAGTGATAGTGATATGCAGGTGTTGTTGTTTTTTATTGCAACCACTTGTTTGGTCGAAGAGGAGGTGCGATTTCTGTCAACCAAGATTTCCCTTGGTTAACTACAGACCTGGTGTCAACCACTAGTTATCTGTGATATTGGTGATACGCTAAATAAAAGGAAGCTTTGAGTTCTTTGAGCAACAAAATGGTTTCTTATCTGCAAATGATTAAAAGTTTGCCAAGTTCTGTTTATTAAAAAGGGATATTGGCAGCAACTGACTTCGTGGCACTAAGACAGTGACACTCTTGATTATGCGAGTGGCACAAAGAGAGGAATCGTGTCTTTAACTGGGTTCAAGGTCACCAGAATCACTCAATAGTTCTCTAATAAGGCAGCAAGACTTGCACAGAAAATCAAAAATGATGAGACATAATTTACTACATCTAGTTTCTCCTGCCTTGATGACTGATTGTTTAAAAGGCTCAAACACTGATACTCACTCTTCTTTGAGTCCCCACAGGCCACCTCTGACAGGTATCTATAGTAGTCTCCTTTCATTTTGAGGTAGAACACCTTGCTCTCCGCCTGAGATGCATTGGGAATGAGGAATTTCTCGAGCAGACTCTGAAACAGACAGAGGACCAGAGGGGTTTACAAACAGAAACAAGATGCGGGACGGCACATTTTGTATTTATACACCAGTGGCAGAGGACCGCGCACAGAAACCTGTCGGTGGATAAGTAAACAGACGACTTGATCACGGACGGCTTTACTAATATTTGCGCTGCAGCCTTTGCCAACGCCAGACCTGTGATGAACACAGACGCCACTGCCAAAAGCAGAAACACCTGAACCTCGATTACTTTCACATAACCGACTCTCTGTGTGTTTTAAATAATGCAGCAGAGAAGAGGGGATGAACGCTTGTGTGAGTGCAGGACTGAGGCTACCTATTGTGTGACGATGTGGAGGGCGTGGGGACACACTGGACGCCATAATTGCTCAGCGTACACTTGGTGACAGGTCTGAGCTGAGCAGTGGTGAGTTCCAGACTCTCTAGTGTGACCGTCACTAACTTATATCTCCCCAGGAAGACGAACCCACATCCACACCGAGCCACAAAAGACCTTAACGAACCCCTTTGTAGCAGGGGGAGCACTAACGACTTGCATAACGAGGGGGAGGAGCAACAAACCCCCAAACTCAGGTGTTAATGGCTCCTTAAGGATAAAAGTATCTGGAACTCCCAACTAGTCAGTCAGACCTGATGAAGCCTCTTGGATGAGAGCTGGAACGTCTTCAAGGAACTCAAGCAAGTCCAGTTGTTGGGATTAAACTCCAAGAATGTTGCAAGAAATCATGACTCAGCATACTGTGCATATTCTTCTTCTTACATTTTTAATTGAACTTTCTGATTTTAATATCACAACATTAACCTCGGTTTGTGTTCTGACAGAATGCTGAGTCACAGATGAACAGGACTGTCATTACTTGCAGTTTTTTTTTTTTTTTTACAGTGTCAGGTTTTGATAAATGGTGGATTTTGGTGATTTTTATTTATATATAAAACATTCCTTTATAAACCTTCCAGTGTGTCGTGGGGTTCAGAGGGTCCATGTGCTGATTTTATGACATTTCTATATGAGCCCATCTAGAAAACAAGGCTGCTGTTATAAATGGACCTGACAGTAAAAGAGGTTTTACAGTTTGGTACCGTTATCGCCCCGGGCCAACTGATGCTCTTAACTAAGTTCTTGTCTGAAAAGGAGAAAAAAAAGTCGAGTTTGCCGACGGGGTGTCACAAACTTAAAGCACGTGTATCATTCTTGTTCCTGCTGCGGAGACTGACCTCATCAGATCATTTAAAGAGAGGTTTTAACCAGATCATGTGATCAGCTCTGGCTTCAGCCCCGAGCATCTCGTCACTGAGACCGGCTTTGTTTCAGCACTGTCTGTTTTAATCTGCTGACTCCGGTAACCTGTCGTAGGAATGTCATGCACACATGTACAGTAGAAACAGCTGTTCAAGGTCCGTTTTAAAATCATGTGCTCAGTGTTGAAACACCAAATGATGCCTTTGATCTCATGAAGCACTGTCCACGTGTGATTCTGAGCTGTGTACAGTGCAATGATTTTCCCTTCTTGTGCCGTTTATCTAATTCCTGCAGAACGCTAATTGCTACAAAAAAGTCTAATCACTAGAAATAATCAAATAATACATAAAACTGACTCAAGAGTTTGGTTGTAGGATTAAATCTTGATTCAGTTAATCTAAGATGCAACCAAGCATGAGAGATTCGGTGGCAGACGAGCGCTTCTCATCTATCCTTTAAAATAATCAATATATTAATTTACTGCTGACTACTGTTCACGGGTTTAGTGTGGACACGACTTGTGAGCAACCAACGTGTTTTTAAAAAAAAAAAATAGTGTTGGAAGTCTATAAAGGCCAATCAGGAGAGTTATCAGATTAAATCTTGATGGCTAAATTGGGTTCTTCTTCTGATTTTTTCAGAGCTGACTAGTCCTAATGTTGAGCAACTCAGTCACCACTCGGCAACCTCAGCTGTCCCATTGTTTTTGTTTCATCGTCTGTTATTTCCAATAAATTCAGAAAAACAAAAACCTGAAGGCTCTCGGGCCTTTTTCGTGGCAGGTTCGATAGCCTAACATTCCTCTCATTTCTTATTGCCGTCTACTAGTTGGTACCAGGTGGTGACATGTTCTGCCTTTTCTGCACCATTCTGCTCGTCTTTGGTTTCAATTTAGTCGCACATCTTTCTAGCCAACGCAGCAGTTGCTAACGCACGCTTCCCCTGTAACATTTTGGCAGCAAATACACCTCGTTTCCAAATGCAGCTTTTATTTTTGCTTAGGGGGCAAATATAGTTCACACTGGGGGGAAGCGAATGGATGTAATTTCTCTGCCGGCCTGGTCAACTGGCGAGCTCTTCTAGGTCAAGGTCGCTGACATGTCTTTCTGTCCTGTGGATGCATCAGAGCTTCTCCCTTCCAACCTTCCCGCTGCTTTAAGGACAGCATGTCTCCACCCATCCTTTCCTCCCTTCATTCCTACAGCACCACATCACTGCAGAGGCTCCCCAGTTTGACCTTGAAGATATTATTAGAAAGTCTGCTCATGCGCTAAAAAATTTGAGTCTGGTTTGACCTTGAGCAATTTCTGTTCTGCGCTCTTCAGGTCCCGACAGTGTGAGGGTTGCTCATGAGGTCTAAATCACATTTGTGGCGTTTAAAAAAAAGCACATTGTTGTTTGAACGCAACGCTTCGACGGCTTCTCTCGAGCAAGCATTTGAGCAGATGAGTAAGACGCTAAACCGAGCCTGTGCTTCAGTCACTGCCGATCTGATGCTCGGAACCAGAGTGACTGACGACTAAAAGATTCTGCAAAACAAATCACTTCAGGTTAATATTAACCAACAGTATTTTCTTGCAAGTCTGCAGCTCTCCTCGCTGTGCTTCTCTTCTTTCTCCCACCACCACCAGCATGTTTACAGCACTGAATCTGCACACACAGCCATCAGTGTGCTCGTTGGCTCTGTTCGAGTTACCTTCTGTCGCTGGTTTAAAAGTTCTCTGAACAGATACGCAACAAAACACACGATCTCATGCTTGAGTTTGTAGGCTACAAAGGCGAGCTCGTGTTTCTCTCACAACGCTCTGAAACACCGACCAGCCAGGCGCATTCCGGGTAGATGACTCGTAGTAATGTTTGTGTAACGCTGCATGAGGACAGCGACTAAAAACGAAACTATTGGATCCAGAACTCAAACTGGAATGAGCACCTGGAACAACACACCCGCCTTGTTTTTTTCTTTTTTTGATGCTGTGCTATTTTTGGTCTGAACCCTTTCTCAGGCCTCAGCTGACGGATGAGACAGAGAGAGAGAAAAAAAATCCTAACATATTTTAAATCTACATACTCTCGGTTCATAACTTGCAGCCTTTCCAGTACAGCGCTCCTTTGCCTCTGCACCACGTAAACACAAGAAATGAAGCTGAGACGCCCAAGCGGGGTAGCAAGGTGAAAAATAGAGGAAAATTAAAGCTTTGTTTGACAGCTCTTTCAACAGCTGCCAGCAACATTATTACAGTCTCCCCGAGTAAAAACCATGTGACCGTTATTCCTTCCTCAGCCAGGGGGGGATCAGCGACAGCGCTGCCACCATCTTTCTCTCTTTTCTCTTTCTACCTTCTGTCCCACCCATCACCGCCATCCGTCTTATCCGTTCTCACTCTCTTCCTTCACACCTCCTCACTCCCTTGCCTGCCCTTCCCCATCCCTGTCCGTACCAGCACGTCGTTGCAGATATCTTGGAGTTCGGTCTCGATCTTCACGCGGTAATCGCGGGCCATCTGCTGTTTCTTCTCGTTCCCCTCCGTCTTCTGCTCGATGCTGGAGATGACGCGCCAGGATGAACGGCGGGCCCCCACCTAATGCCAAAAAAAAAAAAAAAAAACGACATCGAGCGAAAAACAGAAACTGACATTAAAAGACAGCATCTTACATACATGACTGGATAAACACGGCTTAAAATAAGACAGATTAAATGTGAGCAACCGTGAGTAAAAATACAATTATTTGGTGTTGATTTTAGGTCGTTATATCAGTGCATATTTGCACATAGATATCAGCAGATTGAGGACAATATTTCATGAAAATTTTAACGATTCCTTTCATTACAACAACAGATAACCTGATCGTACTGAAATGTTTATGAGCAACTGAAATAAAGGGAAGCTGGCATTTAAAATCAGCCACAGATTTACATTTTAACGTCACTGAAATTGTAATTTAAGACGATTCAAACCAGCTTTGCCGTGTTAAACAAACATCAAACCTTTGTTAGCGTCACAGCATCCGACAATAAAACGGCAGTCTGTTTCCTTGTCATGTGAGCTGAGCGTGACTTCCGATCTATTTCTGATGTTTGAACTAAACATAAGCAAGGAATGACTTATACCATCCTTCTGGTTGCAGCTTATATTGAAGCACACTGAGTAGTACTCAATGTTGGCAAGCTTTAAAAAAAAAAAAAAAAAAAAAGCCCTCAATGATAAATAGAGCAGCAGTGCTGGAAAACCTGAGGCTGCTCTTACATAATTTCTGCCTCATAGTTAGACTATAAAATCTTCATGGAAAAAAACTGAAAATACAGAAATCGAAACAAGCAACCCAGCTAGTGACAGTCTCCGCGTTACATGAGATGGCATTTTAGCGAGTGATGCTTGCCAAGATAGGATAATCTATAGCATGCTGTTAAATGTTACAGCCTACTCATTGTGTCCTGTTGCCCTGAACTTCCACAGCAAAACGTTTCCCCAGAAAAAAAAAAAATCTGGCAGTCATTTGAGAAAGAACAGAGGCCGCAACTTCCGAGGGAAGATGTTCCTCGTTGCTACAGGTGTGAGAAAGGCAGCGAGATATAAATGCAGTTTAATCAATGGGCAGTGGAAAGTGGGAGTGAAGCATGACGGAGGGAATTTTCATATCAGCTCGACCGTTGGACTGCTCTGCCTGTTTTTAAGACCACGACGGCTGAACGCTCGTCTTTCTTCGAAGGTTTGTCGTGACGAGATTTGCAAACTTAGCAGGAACATAAGGTTCTTATAATTTTGGGGAGAATCTCTGCCCTCTGCTCTCATCTGTATGGTTACATGGAGTTTTTTGCAGAGTTGTCTCAGAGCAATCTCTAAATATTGTTTCGTAGGACAAGATCCAACAGCAATAATCACAACTGCACTGAAATTTGAACTAAGGTAATTTCTCTAGATAGTTAAATGTTAACCCAAATAGTGCCTTTAATGTATTATCTTAAAGAAAACGTTCTTTTTCTTTAGCTTAGTTCTATGGAGATTTTAGAAAGTGTGTTTTTTACGTGCTGTAGGGAAACGTATGTGGAAAACCGGTTGTAAAAAGATAAGAATGGTCAAAGTGTGGGAACGCATTTTGTGCTATTTTCAGCCCAACTAAAAGTCGACATATTGAACCGTGAGCTCTACGCTGTGAACTCAGCTAAACAGTTACACTCTGCAGTCAGCTGTACCAGAGCCTCTGCACATTTGTATAGAGAGAGAGAGAAGAAAAAAAACACAGGAAAACCTGACTCATTAGATGGATTTCATACCACGTTCTTGTAGGCGACAGAGAGCAGGTTGCGCTCCTCGTTGCTGAGCTCCAGGCCCTGCTCCGTCACGGACTTCATGGCAGCCGCCATGTCGTCATAGCGCTCAGCCTGCTCTGCCAGCTTGGCTTTCTGCACCAGGTCGTTCTTATCCATCTTTTAGTCTGTGCGGTGAAGAACAACAGGAGCACAGAGAAGACCGAGTAAGTATTTAAACATCACAACGGAGGCTTTCCGTTCACCAGCTAGAACAGGCAAGGACAGAAAAAAAAAAAAGAGCAGGCAGCAAAACAATACAGGGGCGAGAAATCTGATAGAAAGACAAGTGTAAGTGTGTGAAACAGAGGAGTGGAAATCTCAAGGGCCAATGATATAAGTAGACCATGTTGAAGAAGTGGAAAGAAGGAAGAGGAGCCACTAGAGTGGGCTAGGTCGAGTGCTTGTGAGTGCCTCCTTTGTAACATGCATAATGATGACAAATCTGTCCTGCTTGGACAAAAGCTAATCAGAAGGTAACAATAAAGTGCCAAATATACAGGCATGGACTTAACAGCACTTAATAAAATGTCAAAAACTCGATTCCAGTGCAACGGCTGCTCCCCGTTATTTCATCCCCGAGGGCTTCCTGCTCTCCAGATGAATCTGTAGGTTTAAGTAGGCCACAGCCTCGCCTCTGTCGCTCTCATATCTACACATCACACCGTAAACGCTCCACAACGAGCTGCGTTTTCAATCTGGATGACTTCTAAATCGCATCATCATACATTTAAGCGGTTAAAAAGAAAAAAAAAAAACACCATTACACCATAAGGGAAATGTTCCTACGTAAACACCAGACACCAGTTTTACCCTCCATGATGCAAGTTTTTAATATCTTTCCAGTTTAGTCACCCTTCCACCACAGGGAAATCCAAATACCACCCCCTGCTGAGTGCGAGCATCCTTGCAACTTACCTGAACTCCCACCTTTCTGTGGAAGCAAGGGGTGAGAAGAGTGTTTCCCTATGGAGGGCAAAAGAGCTATGATAAATACTACAAGCAGAGTAGTTTGGATTTGTTTTTTTTTTCCCGTCAAATGCATCCGCGTCAGATTCAATCCAGTGGTAACTTTAATTACATTTAACTCTTAATTGTTTTAAAATGAAAGCTGTGACAATTAATTGATTAGCTGTCAATTAACTGGCAAACATTTTGATAATCGAATGAGTGAAAAAAAAGTCAATTCCAGTTTCTTAAGGTTTAAAATTTTGTTGGTTTTTTCCCTCCTTTTGTCATAATGAGCTGAATATCTTTGGGATAAAACAAGGCATTTCAGAAAGCTATCTCGGGCTTCGGGAAACACATTTCTCACTATTTTAAAGACCAAACGAATAATCGTTTAGTCGAGAAAATCGTCAACAGATTGACCAGGGTGAACAAGCTCTGACATGTGTGAAAAAATTCCAGTCAACCAAGAATTTTCTCGCTTTTGTCAAAACCTTTTTCTTATTAATTGCTGAGAATCACGGAAAAAAATGACAAAAGAGCAGAAAGAAGTGAACATAATAGTGCTAAAATAATAAATTGGGTATAGATGTGGTGCCGAAAAACAATATTGACCTCACTGGATCTTTGAAGTTTTTAAGCAATGACTCACATCAGATCACATTTCTGTTTTGGAACTCCTTCAGGTGAACTTATATTAGATGCACCTTCGACAAAACGTTTTTGTTTTTCCTAATTTTCAAGTGACTGCCATAAATTCCTCATAACTCCTCCGAGGCATTCACAAACTGTTTTCAGCCATTTCTGTGCACATTTTGGCTTTTTGTTAAGAGTTCTTCTGTTGCTTGAATCTATATAAATACCAAGTCACTTTAGTCCTTGGCGTAGAAATCTACACTTGTGTTACGATCCCTCTTCCAGTTAGACAACATGCTGTGTGATTTGGTCTCCCCAGCAGTGGCTCTCTTTCTCTCTGCTGTTTAGCTGCAACTGGAAAAGCACCTGACAAGAATCGCTGTATACATTCTCAGGGATTTTCCTGGCTCTGGACGGGCCTTTAGGGTGTGACTATGCAGGGCAGTGAGCATGATCAGTCTTTATGATCAGTCCTCCTACTGTAAAGGCAGACATCTGTACATTTTCCTGTTAATTCTGCATAAACACAAGAAGTCTATGAATCATCTCTAAATGAAACCCTAATTAAATAAACTTAAAAATGTACATTTTATTCTCAATTCTTAATGGTTTCGATGCAGCCATGAATGCAGGTCAGGGCCTGCTCTGTATCCTCTACCTTGGCAATGGAAGCTTCTTTATGGCTGATCTGACCTCATTGCAGAGGACAGTTGAGGTCTTGGAGAGTTTATTGTACTCTTCACTTGTCTGGAGAAACTTTGTGGCCCAGAAATGATCAGTTTGATGTTTTCAAGTGTTTTTTTCTTCTTCTTTTCCTTTCCTCAGCTGGAAAACAGTAGATGTGCTATGACTATAAAATAATGGAGTTTACCTCGAGACCACCAGATGGCACCACGGCATTCAAGGCAAATAATACCCTTCCCCATTTAATGGTGGTAGACTCAGGAATTACTCACTTACATTTAAAAGAGGTGGTTCAGCCGAGGTTCTGGTCTGTTAACTCACGGTGCCAGATCAGTGTGCAGATTTAATTGCCTGTAACAGTTTGCGAGTTACTGATAAATCAATAACTTGTTCCAACCCTATCTAAAATCACTCGTATCACAAGGGCTGGGCAATATGACAACATTTGCACTAGTTAAGTTTGTCAAACAGTCGAGACTGTGCCAGACTGTATAGCTTCAGCTTCACTATCCCTGGGTGTATTGTGCTATTGTGGGTGATGCTGGAGAGCCATGTGCAGGCGTACTTTTGGATTTTTGTACAAATTTTGCATCAGTGTTATTAAGTTCTTGGATTGCTGGACTACAACTAAGTGCATACGTTCTTGTCAGCTTGTTCAAACCACTAAGAAAGTAATTGAATCTCTAGAGAATTTACAAAATCGTTACTGCTAAAAGGCATATTATAGGTTCAATTGCAACCCTGACTCAAAGAACTAAGTAATTCTTTAAAAAAAATAACTGCAGTAATCATAAACCTTCTATAGGTATTATTAAATCAACAGACCTACAATATATATTTTAAAAATCAGTGTAATCATAACCAAATTGTACATCTCTATCCTAATAACTGTTTTTCAAGACTCAGAGTAACTTGTGATATATATATTTAATATACTACCGTGCAGGAAAACTAATAGTTAAGTGTGAAGGAAAAGCGTGACAGCAGACCTCACACCTGAGTGAAAAAAAACACAGGACAAATCTAAAAACTACGCCGTGATCATGCTGCCACTCGTACGCATTTCCTATGGTGCTGCAGAGTAATTAATAGCCTCTCAGCTGGGAGTGCACCAGTAGCACACATCGAGTGCTGATTCAAGGGCTGAAAAGTAAAAATCAATTATCTGCTGATACCGACTGTGGTTCCATTAGTTTTCCAAAAAAACAAAAATGGTGAAACCATTAGGCACTGGATGCATTATATATTCAGAAACCCATTCTGTCCATTATCAAGACACTAACTGAAGGAAGGGAGAAAAAAAAAAAAAGATTTATCGTTGCTTTGTTGAGTTTGATGTTGACATAAGGAAATTCAGATTGTTTCGTACTGGTCATATCCCCACCACCAGCATCAACGCATCATCAAATACAAAGCTATATTATTCTATACAATATGCCTTGGTAATCGAGCATATTAATCAATAGACTGATGTTGTAGTGAAATACAAAAGAGGCAAGAGGCTTGACTACAAAAATTAAAATAAACTAACTTTAAATGTCTCTGTGTGAATTAGCTGTTCAACTTTAATCAACCATCAGAGAATTTAGTAACTTCTGGCAGCTTATACTTTCAACAAAAAAAGCCAAATATTAAGTTCATTTCCTCAGTGCAATGGTATGTCTGATATGACAGTAAAGACATTTACACTGGGCTAAACAAAACCAGCAACCCTTCCATCAAATTAGGTTCTGGAGTATTTTCATCACTATTTCTTTTGTAGAGGTGATGGTTAATCAATTAAATCAAAAGACAGGACATTAACAGTTTCTTGTGAGGTCCTTTGCTTAGCAGCAGCACCTTTCAATCAGATTGAAATATTGTTGGAAACAGTAAGATATTGGTGCAAGGTGATTTGTTCACTACTGTCACAACCCAGTTCATGTGCTGGTTTTACTGTCAAATGCTCCACTCAAGCACGTGATGATCACACATCAGCAACTATAAAGATAATGTTTGATTTTGTGGAACTAAATTGCTTATGAAAGACAGCTTACAATTATCAATTAAAAAAAAAACCTGAGGCAATAATTTAACAGGTTTCATTTCCGAAGAGTAAAAAAAAGGAGGGTGGCTGTGCGTTATTTTAATTTTCGGATTATGTGTGTATATTTTTATATTTGGACAACCGTGCTGTGTGTGTGTGTGACATATTAGCATCCTGGCGTTAGCATTTAGCATGAGGTAAAATGCCGCTCATCGCAGCTACAAGCGCATTAATGACGCGTTAGTTAACCGCCATAACGACCCACACATCGGGTAAAATTGATCCAACTTGGCCCAGCCAGTCGATCGGGCTACAATCACCTCTCACGCCACCAACACACTCTACATATGCAATGCTCTTATCCAACCGTCAAGCTAACTATTAAGGTTAACAGGCTTATTCGTAACGAGAAAAAAACGGGAAAAAAAAAAAAACGGGGGGCCCCCTTTTTCCCCGGCCGGTTTAAATTCGTTGGCTTTTGCACCGGTTTTGCCCGGATTTTTAAAAAAAAGGAAAGGAAAAAAATACACAGCCTACGGACAGGAATATTCGGGCTGTAGCGCTGAGTCGGCCTGCTAACAGCTACGCCCTCCTTGTCGCATTCCCCTGCGGAATTTTAAGATGGAGAGATAGATTACCAGCGGCTAGCATGCTAACCGAGCGTCACAGCACGGCCGCTAGCTGCAACGGTTAGCCTAGCCGCTAACGGGACCTGACCCAGTTCAATCTTAATGGCGGTGAGCCGACACCGAACCGGGAGCCGAATTATCGTAACGCTTAAATGCGGCTTCTGCACGAAGTCACCGCTGTCCCCTGCGAGTTAAATTACATCGAAAGAAAACGTTTTTTTTCCCGTTTATATATAAAAGAACGAAGTCGCGTTTGCGGGGGAAACTCCCGGGAAATATGGAGGGTGTGTTAGCTTCCATATCGCTTCACTACGCCATGACGGAGCTCCGCTAAAGACAATCCACCATCGCGCTTGTTCTGTCGCCAGCCTATCCAGCGAATAACGAGGCCACGTATGTGTCCCGCTACGGCCAGCAGCTAAGTGCTAGTCTTATGCTATCCGCCGTGCAGCGTACCTAGCGCTAGCTGCTAAAATGTCTGGGCTGCTATCACGACGGTCGGGGCACGGCTGCTAAGCTGTCAAAATGGCCAAACTTGGGGGCTGCTTCTCCCTCCCAACACGGCCAACCGCCGCACCACGCATGTATCGACCGGAGACCGAGCCGTCAAAATTAAAAATCTGCGCCGCGCTGCCGGCACTAATTGCACAGTCAACCACCACCGGGGTGTTTCGTGGGCTATTTCTCGATATCTGGCCACATTCTCGGCCTAAATCCCTCGCACCCAGCCCCAAACCACAATAGGCACCTTCCGCCGCAGCGGCAGGCAATGGGGCCACCGCTAGGGCTGCTCTTTCCCCCGAAACACTCCCGTAACAGTGTGCATAAGGTAATAATCGAGTGATATGCAAGCGAACTCACATTTTGAGCGTACAAGGAATCCCGATTTTATTCTGTGAACGATGGGAGTTTGTCAGCCGTCCTCCGCTCGCTGCTCAGGGTATTCAGGGCAGTACCACTTCCGCCTGCTCTGACACTTCCGCTTCCTCTAAGCCCCACCCCTCCCCCCGCCAGTATCCAGGGCAACCGCGCCAGGGGGTTTCCTAAGCATCTTGCGAGGGGCTTTGACGTCAGGAGGACCATGGCAACCGCTACAGGATGACGTGCGCCGGTCTCCGTGGCAACTGTCTCCACGAGGCCGCTGCTGCCGTATCTGAGTTCACCATCGTGTCAGCTGACACAGCTCTGTGTGGGTTACACTGATTTTTATACTTTATAACAAGCAGGTCTGTTTCTCCAACCACACCACCTACACGGCCACTGCAAACCACAAAGCACACAGTCCAGTCACTCCATTTTCACAATATAAACTAAATATATTTATTTCATTTGATTGATTTAGGAATTGGATTATTGAAAATGTTAAAGAAAACACACACAAAAACAGAAATGACAAGATGGACACTGTTGAAAATCTCTTCTTCATTCACAAATTCACTGGTAACCATATAATTTTGGATTAATCTGTAAACTTCTGGCCGAGGGATCCAGAATTGTCCTGAAAGACAATCTCTTACAGGGTTTTTTCTTTATGTTTGAAATACTGTAATAGTCTTTTTTTACCAGACTGAACCAGAACCATGAAAGGTGAGCACATCACTTCAGCTTTGTCCTGTTTACACTGGCTCCAGGTATGTTTTAGGTGACCTATTTGTACCGTACACACTGACACGTACTTTGAAATCCATCGATTTGCAGTCGGGGCCTTGAGCTTCAGGGACAATCTGCCCGAGGAAATCAGATCAGCTGACTCAGCGGTGTCTTATAAAATGCTTATTGAATCAATGTGTTTAAATTTCCTTTGAACTGTCTTTTATTTGACTTTTTTTTCCAGTATTTTTTTTTAAAAAACCTTTTGAACAGTGTTGTTTTTATACGCCAAGCTGTTACTATTATTGTAATTATTACTATATATTATTAGGATCTAGTGTTACATCTAGTCCATCACATCCCACTCACATATTTAATTTGATTAATCATTTAATTTTCTAAAAGGCAGTTTTGTTATTTAAAGGGACCATATGGTGAAAACACATTTTTGTTGTGTTTTGTGTGCCTTAAATAAAAGTTGTGAGATATCAACAAACGTACCTTCTTTTTTGAATCAAATTAAACTGAATTGAATTACAACTATCATTCCTGTAGTCCCCCACTCAGCCAGACCACCTCCTACACTACACTATACTACACTATACCTAGTCAGAATTTTATTCAGTTTCTGAATCAGAAGCTAAGGTACCAGTAGTCATCGAGCTAAAAATCTGCATAATCCTGCACCCTCACTGTCTGCTGCTTCCAGGTGAGTCATTCAGAATAAACAGCTGTCTTACAGTCCACCAGGTTTATTTAGTTTCTGGAGCTGCTTCAGCTAAATCTAAATAACTTACACATTAGCAACGCCCACCAAATGTTTTGCTGTTGGCTGTAAGAGTGAACACAAGAGTCTTCATGCACTCCCAGCATCTGAGGAACTGAAGATGGAGTGGATTAACTTTATGGTTGATGGTAATGTCCCCACAATAATAGGAAAATTCATGGTGTTAGTGTGTTGCTGCTAAAGTGGTTAACGTTACCATGAGCTTTGATCATATGACCACAGGTCAGAGCTCTGTGGAAATTGCAGATTTAAAGCAATAAACAGGGACTTGGTAGGTTTCTGTTTTATCATGTTGCCTGTTGTGCTTCAGTGGAACCTAAACTCAGCCAGAGTTCATATCTGTTAGTTTCTCTCCTCTGTGCTCACATATACAGCATGTTAGTGCAGCTGTATATGCAAATGTACAAGCAATCAAAAGTCCTGGTCTCAGACACTTCATGTTGATGTCGAGTGCAATGTGATCTGCTGTTTGTCTCCACAGAGAGAGTCTTCTTCCTGAAGGAGGCAGAGGCAGCACTGGAAGCTACAGAGACTGTTTAGAACAGGACTAAAACCAGGAGTTCTATAGTCACAGTGAAGTGAACCGTCTTTGCAGTATTTTGGGCTGAAAATGTGAAAAACACATTTTGGAGACATGTGAGACGTTCAATAATTCTGTGAAAACGATCAGCATGGGACCTTTAAAGTCCCTCTGCGGTCAGTCATTAAACACCTAAAAACTCAACTCTGTGTATCACAGTTTTAAATTTAGATTTTCCTTTCTGTGGATATAATTCTTTCCTACTGACTTAGGTCCAATCGCTGTCTCTACATTCACAGACTCACAGACTTTGAGGCATCTTCCCACACACTGCATGGGGCCTCTGATGCTGAATTTTCAATGCTTTTTTTTTTTTTTGCACATTTCTGCGGAATTTCCTGAGGGACTTGAACAGTGCATAGCAAAATTGGTGATGTATAAACATGGTTGTTCTATCAAACTCTGAGTTGAACGTAATTCCAAATTCACTTCTTTCTTTTTTTTTTTTGCTAACAACTTTTTTTGCCCAATCAACTTGTGCTGTCCATTAGGTATATTAAGGGGTTTAATGCTTTAGGCTGTAGACTGGAGGTTGTGATTGGGCCTTAGATGTAACTCTACACAGTCACTTATTTAGAATGTGCAGATCTATGAAGTCCCCATCGCTCTCTCCATTCACTTCAGCTGGAGAACACCAGCTCTCCATTTTCGAACTGGAAACTGACTCTGAAAAAGAATGACACAGAACCTCCCACCCTGCAAGCTGACAGGATTGGTTCTTTGGGTTTGTTACACATGAAACCCTGGAAATCAGATATACTTTTTTTTTTTTGACTGTCGTCATTAGACTGCAGCCACGCTACTGATTGATGATTTTGTTCATGATCTCTAAGTCATGTCTGGGTTTTTCCTTTAGCTGCTCACAGAACTGCTCTCACTTTACCGCTTAAATGTTTGCTCTCCGTGTGGGCACTCGATGTGTAATTTCGACCTCTTTGCCACCAGCATCTACAGTCCTTCCCCTTTCGTCCAGAATCAGAAGCGTCGGCTTGTTCGCCTCCTTGACTTCTGCTTTAGGTGGAGCGATCCCCATGGAGATTAGCCAGAGCCACCCGGTAGTGAAGCCCAGTGTTCCCCAAAGCTCCCAGGATGTCATGGCTAACTGGGATTGGATGCGGGCCTGCAGCTCGACGACCTTCGGGCCTTCTCGATGGCGTCGTTCGTTCAGCTGGTGGCCTATTTCACTGGAGGAGATCTTTAAAATAAACCAATCTGTGCCCAGTTGAACAACCTGTCAATATAAATAGCTTTGTCCTTTTTAGAAATGTATTTATTGAAAGTGAAGGGCTCATATTCCCCCTTTATCTGAGACCCTTTCACTATTATTCAGCAGTAAACCACTTTGGCATCACGACTGACGACATGCTGCATTTTTTAATCTATCAAATGTAATTATTTGCACAAAAAAGAAAGGAAATGCAGCAGACAGAATGGAATTCAGGTTAAGAAGCACAAAAGTGAGACACTAAAATTAAAAGGTGGGAAGTATAATGCCTAAAGGATGAGGATAAATGTGTAGCTAATGGGTGGTCAGATGGATGGATGTCGTACGTGACCTAAAATCAGGATTAGCTCTGTGTGGAAGATGACATTCATGAATGTCTGAACCAAATTTAACATTTTATATTTGTCCTCGTATTTCACCCTGAGCCCAAACTGTCAACCTGCTGGTGCTGACGGAAAAAAGTTAGGAAACGGTCAAAGTTATCCTCAAGGAAGGGAAAGGAAAGTTTGTGCCAATCAGGGAAGATTTTGATGAAAGGTCAGGAGGTCAACAAAGGTCAGGATGATGTCTTTTCTGGAGATCTGGACTATCTGTGCAAAAAGTTTCAGTCGTTGTTGAGACATTTTATTTTGCTAGCATTGCTAATACATGATACCAAAATGCTTAGAATGAAGTTGTTTATTTAAAATATGCATATTTTAAATAAATGACAATAAATTAATGTGCACATAGAAGATGTTACTACATATTACTCCATGAAATAAACTAAAGCTTTTATGGTTGATGATTTGTTGAGAATTACAGTAAAAATAACTTTTCATCTCAGCTAATTGAGTTTAGGAGACCTATTAAAACCTTAACTGGTTTGCCATCAGCCCACCAAGCTGCCAGTAGCTGTAAAAACAATCACAATATATATTGAAGGGATTTACTTTTTCCGTTTCTCTGCAAGGTGGCTCGGTGGTTAGCACTGTTGCCTCACAGCAAGAAGGTCACCGGTTCACATCCTGGTGAGGACACCCAGTATCTTTCTGTGTGGAGTCTCCATGTTCTCCCTGTGCAGCGTGGGTTCTCTCCGGGTTCTCCAGCTTCCTCCCACNAATCACATTTACACGGTGCTACAGCCGACTCTCTCAGTCGCTGCTACATCCTGTAAAAAGCACAAAGTCGCAGGCAGCCTTTCAGGCGCATTCATGGAAGCCCCGTGTGTTTATCTGTGTTCGATATGACGATCAATGTGACTGTCTGAACAGCAGACTGACGCGTATCCGCTGTCGTATGAATAGAACCGCATGAAATGGTGTTTAGAGGAAGTATAGGTGCGTGTAATGTTATCAGACGAAGAAGAGCAGAAAAACAGCCCACAGTTCCCATTGTAGAATGTATTTACACGAAGCAAGCACATTATGGAGAAGTTTGTTGATACCAGATACAGACAAACTTCTTTAAAACTGCCTGATGCGATTGTGTTGGATCAGGTAACTGAGTGAATTAGGATATTCAGTCCATCAGAGGGTTAACACAAAGAGACAAGCGACCCAGCACACTCACGTCTACAGCCAGTTTAGAATCACCAGCTAACCGAACATGCAGGAGGAAGCCGGAGCATCTGCAGAAAGCCAACATAGGCGGAGATAGAGAGACGCAAACTCCACATGGAAAGGACTCAGCTTTGAACCCAGAACCTTCCCTCTGTGGGGCGACGCTGTAATGAGCAGTAATGACACTTCCTGTATCTTAAAAATCTCTCAAGTGTCTCTCATCCACAGAGCCCAAGGTTGTTCTTTCTGGGTTTACAGTAGTGGTGCCGCTATTAACCGTCTGAATCCCGAGCAGTTTCTTACCCTGTCACATTTTTCCTCACTGTGGGTTCATTTTTCACGGTAATATAAAGTCCTGCACCTCTATGCGAGCCCAACCCGTGGCCAGAAGCAGCGAGAGCTCAAAAATGTCTTTTGTGCAGTGCGGCACAGTTATAAAGCCATAAATCACAAAAAAAGGAAAAATTAAAGCNATGGATGGATGTTTCTACAGTCAACAAGTTATGTGCAATCAGGTAAATGTGTGTTTGTGAGAGCACAGATGGATTACTGACCGGAGATGGCCCAAAGAGACACAAAACAAGTAAACAGTAAAAAGTAAACGAAGGAAGTGTACAACTGAGAATTCTTTATGCACATCAGACAGCGGCTATGCCACCCAGTATAACCAGGAAGAAAGAACATCTTGATTGTTTGAACTCAACAGTCAAACTGAAGTTTAATTGTCCTATTATTCCAATTCAGTCGTTGAAAGGATCAGAAATATCCGATTCAGAGGTCTGGAACCAGGTTTCTAAATTTACACAGAAAGTAAAAAACAAACCGGCTCAAATACCTGCAGATTTGCACTAAGTGGAACCCATTCTCACGCAAAACCCTTACAACAATTTCCTCCATAATATCTCCATAATGAGCGAGCAGCTAAAAGCTCAGCAGCAGAGGATCAGCACAGCCGTCAGACGATCAATACTCAGATCGATAACCTATCCGACTCTATCAAATCAAACATGCTGCTTTATATTTGGACTGTTTGCTTGTGATTATTGTTCCTCGCCCTCTTTGTGTTTCTATTTCTGTTGCGTTCGCTGCCTCGGGTCTGTATTTGTGTTTTTTCTGGAGTATTTGCTTTGTGCGGACGTGTTGATTTTGTGGCTTCTGGTCGTGTTTGGATGCACCACATAATTATTGAGCAGAAGGCAGCTGTTGCTGAGCACCATCAGTACTGGTGGAGGAAGTCATTTAACACTGTTCACATGTATATGTCGCATTTCTTGAAACAAAGACATCAAAAACCAACAATAATATTTTCTCATTGTCCAGCTTGTATTTTACTTGAAGAAGGAGGTGGGAAATATTTGATTTTTTGTTTTCTTTGTAATCGTGGGTGTGCATCACTTCACTAAAGCTCATGCATGCTGAAGTCACAGTTTGTTAACGGATGCTCCATGCATTTCTAACCCTGACCTCTTGCACAGTGCATGCTGGGACAGTCTCCTGCCTCCCATGTCTGTCTGTGCTTAAGAATGACAAAATCAAAATACAGTAAAACAAAATAACTGGATAAAACCGATCTCAAGATGTTTAATCTTTCCGTTATGTTTCAAAGGCTGAAAAGCTGCTGCTGCTGCTTCTCGGTACCTCACTGCAGCAGCCACTAGATGGCAGAAAAGACTGATGGTAGACTTAAAGTTTAGCCTCTTGGTGGCTCTCAGTGTTCAACAAACAACTAACATTAGATAATATAGTAATAACACTTATATTCTTGTTTGTTAGATCCAGGCCAGGATGTTCAATACACAGTGAAATGCAAAAGTTTGTGAACTAAGCTGGGAGAAGATGACCTGATTTCCAAAAGGCAAAAAAGTTAAAGATGATTCTTTAATGTTTTCAGCAAACTATCATTCTTATCCCCATCATTTGCGTTTTCAATACAACAACAAAGGAGAGGGGTCTGAAGCGTCAGTACTTAGTAACACCCCCTTCGACAAGCACCTTGTAAATGGTTTTTGTAGCAGCCGAGAGTTTTTGGGTCCTTGTTTAGGAAGATTTTTAAATCTGCCCACTGATTTTAAAATGCAGTTTGTGTTGGGAGACCGTGAGGGTCATGGCAAAACGTTCTGCTTACGTTCTGGAGACAGTCCGTTGGGATCATTACCTTGTTGTAGAAGCCGTTCCTTTCCCACTGTTTGCTTCCACAGTATGCTGTTATTTAATTAAATCCACTCTTCCCTCCACTGGTGAAATGTTCTCGGTGCTACTGGCTGCAACATGATGGTTTCACATCCTCAGAAAGTTTTCTTGATTTTCCACTGTTCCTGTTTAGGGTCAGGTCTTTATTATATTACCAAACTGAGGAAATGACTCCCTGAAAATGCTTTTCTATCTTGTGTTTTTGCTCATTCTTTTATGGGCATATAATATTTTATTTTTCAGAGTTCTTGGCTCTTGATTAGAGGAACCGTTGGCTGCTGAATGTTGGGACAAGGTTTGAGGAGTCAGACTATTTATGACAGTTTAAAAGCTTTGCATCCTAACAGCCTTTTAACCCTATAAAGCCAGCTGAGGCCTGAGAAACTGCCAAAACTTATCTCAGAGCTTTTGTTGTGACTTCTTTTTATCACTCTAACACAGTGCAAAACACTTATTCCAACTTTAATTTAATGCCTTTTGGAGATCATTTTGTCTTCGATTCACTTAACAGTTCACTGAAGTCGACATTTTGACCAGAGGTGCCCGAGATTATCTACAATGAGACCAGTATTGTCTGGCAGTCAAAGTGTAAAAAAAGGAAATGAAATAAAATAGAAAGACTTGAAAATAAATCAAAACTTGGGAGGGTAGCTATAAAGTTTTACACAAGTCAAGTTGGGCCACTTCTATTAGTTTTCAGCATCCAGTTACATATCCAGTTACGTATCCAGACCATTTATTAATCTCCCTTGTCTCTGTAAATGCCTGCAGATTTAAACTTCACGGCCTGTTGATAGTTTGGGGCTTAGTTTCTCTGGATTTTTTCTTTTTTCTCTCATAACACAGCTCTGCATTCAACATACTTTATAAATAATAGATCGTCCCTTGCCTGCCGATGCTGAATACACGTTCTGGTTGTCATTTCTCTGACAGCTCAACCAGTTTCCTGTGACCTAGAAGTGTATTAAATTTAGATCGTCGTCGTCCTCCGCAGGAAGTGTTTAATCTCAACATGTTCTACATCTATTTCGACTGAAATTCATTCATCAGCCGTCTATTTGGAAATGAAGCGCTTCCTGCTCTTGCAGATGTTTTGTCAGCGAAGGTTTTAAAATGAACTTGAACCACGAGCATAACTTTCACTGTGTTGGCGATGAGTGCTGCTCAGGCTTTACTATTATTGAGATGATTCATGTGTAGAATACACTGTGTCCTATATGCAGTCGTGTTATATTGTAAGCAATGTGTTGCTGGAAACAGGTGATACATATATTTGAACAAGTCTCTGATGAGTTGATCAAATCCACCCGAGTGTCATCTGAACGCTGCTTCAACTAAAGGATCCAACTCAAGGAAATGTGACTTTTACTCAAAGGAGTCATGAAGACCTTTGCCACTAATCTGATGACCTAGAATGAGCAGAATCTGAAATATTTATTCTTTACTTTACAAGTCAGAACTGCTGAGGTTTATAAATGTTTCTAAACATCCTGATTTTTTTCAGGTTTACGTGAAGATGTGACAATTCCTTGATGTGGCCTCAGACAGTCATAGTTACATGTTCAGTCATAAACATGTTGACCTTCCTGTTGTCTTTAATACCACTGTAAACCCAGTTACTGTTATTAATTTACAGCCATGACTCGATAATCCGACACTAAATGTAAAACCTTCTTCTATGTCGGATTGTCAAGACGGAGGTCCAGACACAAGGAGGCCTTGATGCTTGAAGGCTCGTTAGTTGTTAATTATTGTTCATAGTTATTATAATAACTAGTAGGGCTGGTCCCAAAAGCAGTTTCTGGTCTCTGGATATTCAGGCCCAATTAATGATGAATATCTGAATATTCAGTGCAGTCGGGGGACACTTCCACCCCGGGGCAGCGCTCTGACGGGGTGGAAGTGGTCGGAACACACAGGCAGTACTTGGCTGCTGATGCTAGTTTAGTTAGCGCTCACACTTCTGGTTCCATTATCGGTGGCGGTGGGGGAGTGGCAGATACGCTCCACCGTTACCATCCATGTTTACTTCCATAAACACTGAGCACGCTCGCTGCGTGTGACGTCGTCGTGTCCTCTT